>NC_089216.1:3922116-4090661 GCF_963930695.1 Labrus bergylta | reverse complement strand
ACCATAATTCTCTGATTATCTGTCCACTGTATGAGTTTTTATATCATTCAGAAAGCAGCTCCTTTCCAGGGGATATGTCGTCCATTTAGTGACAGCCCTTCAGCTGTATATAGATAAATTGGCTCGTTACTAAAGAGATGCTTATTCACAAACTGAAAATACATTTTTACATTGACATTTGTTGCTACGGCAACTTTATGAATGCATTGAAGTTTGTAGTCTCGTTTTTGCTCAGTTCTGGTATCTACAGACTCCTGGAACTATACATCCAGAAACATTATCAATTTAAGGTGTGGGCATCCTCTCTACCATAAAATGTCATAAAGTGAAGAAAGAAAATTCAAAATAAAACACAGCTAATTAAAGGAGCAACATGTAACTCTGACACCTAGTGTTTAAAATGGGTATTGCAGTCAAATTCAAAACAAAAGAGAGCGCTGTCTGTCCCTTCCCCCTCCTCCCTACAGTCAATGTGCCATGTCACGTACACAGAAGCTTCAGTGTTTAGCCAGCTCTGCATTGGTCTTGAAACCTAAATGAGTCTCTTAAATGTGCAGCTACAGCTTGCAATTAGCCGGCTAACTGTAGCATAACAGTTACAAGCAATGTGAAAAGGCTAGCCAGGCCCTCTCTGGAACCATTTATGCTAATAAACTGTAACTTTTATGTTGGATACAAAAGTTAATCCTCTCAGAAAACACAAGGTGAAAATAATATTTATTTTAATAGATTATGTGTTTAGATTTTCTTGCTAGGTGTTTTTTTTTTTGTGTTAGTCAACTTCTAGCTCAGCCTTACGAAAAATTGTCAGCTAGCATCCACATTAAACAAATAGGGTAGAAAATGTTTTGAACTTTAGGACTTTGGTAGAGGGAGTTTTTCATTCTTGGAGCTAAATTAATGTTACGGTTAGCTTTAGCTTTGTAGTTAGCTTACAGACAGGAGAGTTTTATCAATCTATATGTCAAACGTTTACTGCAAGAGGAGCCTTTGGATTACTTCAAACCATCTGGACCAATATAAGTCTAGTGATGAATGATTGAATGTGGCTCGACTACAGATCATTTAAAATGGAAGTGTTGGCAACAGTTTCAGCCATCCCCTGTGGTCCTTCAAACACCACAACAAGACTGAGAGCAGCATGTGTTTAATACATCGTATTTGTATGTTAATGTAAAATTGTATAATTATGCCCAGACTTTGTTTTTTTAACTTACTTTGGACTTATACATATTCTTCCTGTGTCTCTGCTGCCCACAG
Organism: Labrus bergylta; assembly: GCF_963930695.1. Lineage (NCBI taxonomy): Eukaryota > Metazoa > Chordata > Actinopteri > Labriformes > Labridae > Labrus > Labrus bergylta. The sequence continues at coordinate 4,089,401 of NC_089216.1, read as the reverse complement.
CTCAATTATCGAGCCGACGCTGCTTTGACGTTGAGCGATTGTCCCAGTCGTCATACCTGTCAGGTGGTCTGGCCGCAAATTGAGTCTCGGGGCTTTGTTCCGCTGGAGGTTGGCACGCTCCCTGCTTTTGGATTGGAGTGTCTGTGTTTGTTCCAGATCGAGAATTAGAGATCAGACAGAGGCATTTCTGCACCTGTATCCCCTTCACATCTCATCTCGTCTCCCTCGCCCTCTCTCTTGTCGCCTCTCAGACGCACTCATGAGGTTTAATTTGCCTGCACCAAAATTGCAAGCTGCTCCAAGGGGGAAAAAAAAGAAATGTTTTAAAGTATGTTAAAACTGCATCTGTCTCATCGAGATATCACAAAACAGAGCTGTAATCAGAGAGCTCAGAGAGCATCACAGTGATACTAATTTGCTCAAAATAAATCCTCTTATGACGGAGAGACTAAAAATGAAAGGCGAGGAGTCATAAACCAACAACTGTCAAGAGAATTATGAAAGCTTTATATTGCTGAGAAGAAGTCGTGCATTGCCTGTTGTGAAGGGAAAAAATTAATCAAAGTGTACTTTCATCAGTCAGTGGCAGAACACGCGTTAGCCATTTTGGTTATCCATGTGTAAACAGGGTAGAAGAAGAAGACGATGTTAAACAGAAACCAAAAATGAGTTTCCTTGACTGTCCAACCCAACTGCAGATAAAGCATCCCCCAGAATTCATTTTGAATTGATATCTTCTGATTGGAAATACAAACAGCATGTCCCCGGCTGGATTGGACATCTATGAAACCATTGTATATGAATATGAACAGTTACATCTCTGTTTCCTTCCGTTGTACAAAAATGAAGCCAAAATACACCCTGGACTTTTTTGTACTTGAAATTGTGCCAAAGTCCAACATTGAATCAATGGAGCTCAATGGTATTTCAAACAGGAAGACCAGTCGTAATCTCTCACATTATATTCTTGCAGCCCTCTTCCTTGCTAGCAGGAAAGTCACTTCATAGCCATGGCTCAGACGCTCTCTCCCTGAGCACTTTTTGATCCAGTAGATGTCGCCCTTGAGCACCAGCATTAAACCAAAACAAACTGCTGTGTAAAGTAAAGTTAAATCCATTCTGACTTCTCAAAGGCATACAACCCAACTTCATTTGCCTTTGACTACACGTCATAAATATGCATTGTTCAAATATTTTCTGTAAATAAAATAGCAAATTAGGATCCAGTCATACCCACTGACTCAAAGTTGAATATGCTGAGCATTAACTTGTCATTATTTGTGTTTCTTGTTTGTTTTTCTGTCTTATGATTGAAACAACGGGAGTCTTATTTGTTGTATAAATAATTGTTAACATTCTTAATGAAATTCAAAATGACTGTCTAGCCATGAACGATTATAGCAAACACAAGAAGTGGACTTGTTAGTGGGTTCTGGCTGCGGCCCACAACTGTTTCATGAATAAATATCATGATTAGTCTTGTCCAAATATTTGCTGGTGTATCTGAATAATATTTATGCTACATTTCATTAGTCCCAATATCATAAGGGAATTGTACAAGAACATGTCACAGAGATAAACTTCCCTTGCATGTTTTTGTGGAGGCCTCGAAACCAACATGGATTCCAAAGACACATTTGAAATGAATGAAATTCGTCGATTCTTGTTAGTAACACGGTAGAGATTATGCAACTTAAATACATAAGAATATATTCTGGAAAATATTCAATGCTCGCAAACACCTTTGTGTTAAGGCTGTATGTTCCCAGTAGAGCCCGACCGATTAATAAGCCAGCCGATAATATCGGCCGATACTAGATTATCAAGTGACTATTGGTATTGGCTTATTTTATCAGAGATATTTCAGGATTTATTCACAGTTTTTTCCAGTGTTTTAAACTGTATTTGAGTGATCAACACAATAAATATGTATATCTATATCTACAGATCAACATCGATCAAAGAAAGATATTGGCCGATAAACGTATCGGATTTTCTCCTCCCAATATTGTTATCAGTATCAGCCCCAAATATCCTTGCACAATGAAATCACCTGGCCTCAGAGCTTAATCACCCAATGCCGGTTTCAGGTGGAGAGGCTTTGGAGATGGGACTGCTGTGCCTCTTGGTCAGGGATCGTCTGTTGTTGAGTTAAATTAGTGTTTGAGTTGATCTTGGTTTAATGGTTTAGTTGTCTGTTAACAATAAATCCCTTCGTTTTGAATTTGGCAAGGTGCTTGATGGGTTTTATTGGGTGAATTTGTGGTTTGTTGTTAACCCCATAGGGTGGGGCGTGCTAATCATATTTGTGTTCAAATGTAGTCAATTAACACTCACTTTTTAGGACTGAGCTGAAACGTGTTTAACGATTGAAGAATGCCTCCATCCCACTGATACAACCAACACTCACCTTTTCTGAAGTATTTTTTCCTTTCCTGTACTTGATAGTGTTTGGCCTTCAATCTGGCCTCGCCAGCGTCTGCACATTGAATTTTTAGAATTGATTTGATAAATATTGCTACAATCTTCCATCCTTCCACCGTAGGAGTTTAAAATAATCTTTGAAGACTTGTTGAAGTGAACATTTTGAATACCATGTGCCATAAATGTCAGGGAAGATCGGCGATCAGATATTATAAAATACGTTTCCGGTGCTAGACCCGCTCAATATGTTGAACATAAATGTATCATTTAGCCTCCACAGTGACAATTCACAAAAGTGTTTGTCTTTGAACATGATGCCTAACCTTCAAACTGTTGTCTCTCAGCTTTCTGCTCAGTGTGTCGCTGACTGCGTTTGTACGGCAGCTGGCAGGTGTGAATGACTCCGACAGTGTGGATGTGAAGCAGAGCATCACTGAGATCCAACGTGCTGACTCAGCAGAATTCTCCTCAAAAAGAAAGATGATCCAGAATAGTGAAATACAACAAAGGGGAAAATAAATTCCCACTTTCACTGACAGCCAGTTTATTTTTTTTTTTCAGTTTTAAACAAACTGCACATTCATTTTAGAAGTCACTGTTGAAATGTGCATGTGCATTTCATTCCTTTCAGATTATTGTTGCACCCATTTTTGTCCCTAAGTCAGACCTTTTTAAAGATTCAGCGGAAACATTTATTACATTGAACCAAAACCCTCTCTTCAGCACAACACATCCTCAAAAAATAATCCAATCTTTCAATTCTTTACCCCAGCATTCATTATTTTCTGCATTTAGAGTCCCGAAAGCTTCACAGCCTTCTAAAGCTTGTGCAGAGCCGAGGTGTGATTTCTCCACAGGTTTTTGAATTTCTCTAAGATGGGAGACAACAAAAATGTCCTTTCTGTTTCAATTTGAGAAACTTCTCTCTGAGAACAAAGGCGCTGGATGCAGCATGTGGATTCTGGGAGGGGCAGAGAGAACTCCCATGATTCCTCACTATCCTTGACATCATCTTTTGTTATTGTAGTATTCATCGAGAGCCCCCTGGTGGTGGAATCTACATATTGTATCTTTAAGCTTTCATTTCATGATTTGTTTTTTTCTCTCAAACTGCTTTCATTGTGTTTGCATGTGTCTCATGTTCACTGAGATGTTTACCTGACCCCAAAACTTTAATAATGACACTAAAACACCTTTAGTCCACTTCACTCATAATCAAATATCCCAATTAAAGTCCTGCAATCACGCACACTCACTTTCCTAGGACCTCTAATTCCATCATGATTAATTATTGTTAGGTGGGGGTTGTTTCTGTTTGTATAAATCCAATGAAGAAATCGTGAAACAGACTGGAGATTATAACACCATTTAATCAGCCGAGGTCAGACAACCTCATCAAACAAGCACGCTTCCAAATCACTTGACTGACAAAGTGCTGACAAAGTAACAGTGTTCACAGTGTTGCTTATATTCTGTCAAAAAGGTGCAACCCACAAATTCCTTTCCATTTGGGTACATCACCATAAAACAATAAAGATGACATGACACTGATTTGTATACGTATCAGATGTAGACTCTCTGTCTAGCAAACAGTTGCTGACAACATATAGTTGGCTCCTATCCAAACATAGATCTGCTACTACTTAGGTGCTTCACTCATATAAGGTTAACGCTTCAGACACCTAAAGGTAGGAGCGTTAACAGGTGGTAGGCAGACTTGAATAATACATTTCACGAAGTTACCAAGATTAATGAATTTCATGAAAATTCGTACTAACAATTATCTTTAATTGTTCTCTTGTATGTAAACTTGAAATAATTTGTTCATGATGACCATTGCACTTTCATTTTCTATTTCTGAGACCCCACTGGTTCCCTGATCGAAATTCAGCCAAGTGTTAAATTCAGCCAAGTGTGACTAAAGTTGAGATTGAGAAAGCAGTTTTATATTTTTTAGTTTCTAGAATCATTAAGACAACCAGTGTCTACCACAGGGCTATAAATAAAGAGCCTTTTCAATACATAACAACAGGTCGCTGTAGCTGCAGATAGAAGAGAGATGCTCCAAGGGATTCTGTTTCCTTTGTTTTTTTAAAACCTATTGATCGAAACTCGCTTTCGTCTGGACTCTTGTAATGGTCTGGATCTCTGAAAGGGTAGAATTGATGAGGATACATGATGGTGGATAAATGGTGTTGGTGTCAAGGATGAGTGTATCTTTGAGCGGCCAAAAATGGGAATGAATGATGGCAGCGGAATGATTGGACATCGCTGCTGTTTTGTTTTCATTTGCTGTGATTAATTGGAGGGGCCCAGTTCCACACTCGCAGGGAAAAAAACACATACTTGTTTACCAATGAAAATGTCACATTTACTCTGCCATCCATTCTTTATAGGACACATTTCACTGAGGAGTGATGCGACACTTTGAGCAACTGTGAATGAATGGATGACGTTCCTAATAGGCAAAGAAGTGAGACAAGTGAGAAACAATTGTTGTTGACATTCTGATGAATATGCTGGTGTATTGCTGCTTATTGAGCCTTCTCACAAAGTACACACAGTATCAATACTTGGAGATCAAACAAACATGGATCTTTCTTACCTAGAAGAAGAGCGCATACAAAGCGGAAAACGTTGGCTTTTCAGAACTCAGGAGTCAAGGAAAATGATCATTAAAGGAAGAATGTCTCTCTGAGTCATGACTGTCTACAATGAGCGAGAAGCTCGAGTCCCGCTGGCTGTGTTGTTGTTGAAGCCATGTTTACATCATGTTTACATGGACAGGACTGCCTTGTGTATAAAAGCTGTTTTAGTCAAGGACTAGAGAAAATAAGAGCATACTCACTGCTTATTTGGATGTCAAGTACATGTGTTTAGATCACAGTCATTCTGTGTCAATTTATGTGCAATATGAAGCTATGAGCTAACCAAATAGCGCTAACATTAGCATGCTAAAACAACAATGCAGGACACAGTCAATTGCAGCTCAAGCAAAAGCACTTTGAGTAGTCAGAAGATTAGAAAAAGCACTTTACAAACTCAAGTCCATTTAACATTTACATGTACGATGAATGGTTGTAATTTGCCCTCCCTCTGTAAGGACCAATGGAAAGCTGTCTAATCAGGAAGGTGACCAGAAGCATCTGCCTGAGCAAATATCATGAGTTTACAGATTTGTCTAGTTCCCACACATGTACATGATATCCTCCTAGATCCGAGCTTCCTTAGTCCCCCCCCATTAAGATCTGTGTTTTATTCTGTCTGGATGAACGTCTGTTAACCTGAATTCGAAAAACATACAACAACATCAATAAATGATTAGAAGTAAATTGTGTGCTTTGGGAAATGGCATGTAGTGATGCATATAATTCTTTGGTAATGGGTTGGGATACAATCAAAAGCAGCAGTATGAGGAAGCATACAGTCCATTAACCTTCAGTGGTTTTGGATACAAACAGGAAAGTAACCGTTGAAACACACTGATGGAAAAGCAGTGAGGAACAGAGGTGGTTATAGAGTAAATTAACCCGATACAGACTCTTGTCAGCTCTCGCATTAAGAATAAAAGCCTGAATGTGGCACATTGGAGGCGCTGTTAGAAATCAGGTGTCACCAGTTTATAAAGTCATAGCGAGATACGCTTGCTGGAAAATGAAAATATTCGACCTCAAAGGTGAATTGTCCCTTTTGAAAAGAGGCTGAAACCAAATCTCCCGTATCACGCTGAGCCTTAAAAAGATAATTTTCCAATAAAGAGAGGGATATGTTCTCTTCTTTTCAATCGCACACAATCACCGCGGTATATCACACACACTCTGCGGGAATATTGGGAAAATAAGGGCATCCCCGTAGGGAAGAAAATAACATCCGGGGAACGCCGCCCACATGCTGTCAGATCACGACACACGACTGAATAACGTTTACTATTCATAGGCTGGATCTTTGTAATATAGCAATGAGTAAGGTCTTTTACCTGCTTTTTGTAACATAACAATGAGTAAGGTCTTTTACCTGCTTTTTGTAACGTGTCTCGAGATAACACTTGTTATGAGTTGACGCTATACAAATAAAAATTGATTGATTGATTAATTGATATCATTGCGTAACAGTGAGAGATCTGATTATTTTTACACCTGTTTCCTACGACTGGTTTGTAATATTATCCAAGAGCTTGCAGGGTAAATGTGAGTATGGAGGAGTGACATTCACAACACATTATTAATCGGTTCAATGATAAATATTGCTCGATGGATGTATACACACACACACACAATGAAGTCAAATGGCAAATGGACTTGAGCTTGTATAGCCCTTTTCTAGTCTTCTGACTACTCAAAGTGCTTTTACACCGCAGGTCACACCTACACATTCACACACTGATGGTATGAATGATGTTTTGTCGATTTGATTAGTTGCTGTCGAGGTGACAGGAGGTATGTGTTCCATACACAAGCTGAAAATTGAGCAGTAAAAGTCGGTAAAATACACATACAAAGGCACCGTAATCAGAAGGCAAACAAATGCATAGACGTGTGCGCGGCCATCTTGGATTGGTGCCGTGGTGTTGAGTGATTGAGTATTAACTCAACCATTCATACACATTCATACGCAGTCGACAAAGCAGCTGGAGCAACTTGGGGTTAAGTGTCTTGCCCAAGGACACATCAGACATGTAGCTGTGGGAGCTGGGGATCGAACCCCAGACCTTCCAGTTGAGAGACGACCGACTCTACCAACTGACCCACATCCAATGTAACGTTCCTACATTCCTACACTGAAAAACTTTAACCTTGGTCTTCGCTTCTTGTAAAAACCTTACAAAAAGAGAATTTAAGTCCATCAGCGTCTTGGTTAGCAGCTCTGATGGAGGAGAAATGGTTCGCTGCCACATCTCTCCAGCCTGTCAGATGGATCTCCAGAGAAAAGAAAGGATCTGATTGTGTCATTGTGTGTGTGTGTAGTGAGTCTTTGTCTGTCTCTACACAATGACCAAGCCACACAAACAGAGAGAGTGTAATGACAGGATGAGTCAGTCGATGTCCAGCTCTCAGTCCAGTTTTTTAGGTTCAATAGAGAGAAAATCACTGGGATGCAATTTGACTTAGCAAAAAATGTTAAGGTTTGATTTTCAAGGTCTTCTCTGTCCTTGTGAAGTCTCCTCGGTGACTGATAGCAAGAGAGAGACTCATCTTCCAAGATGTCGGTGATTATTCACTACGTTTGATTACACAGTTTTCAGTGTCTATACAGATGTTTCTCTTGGCTCCTTTTTGGTTTACAGTGCAAGACGAACATCTGGCGAACCAGACTTCTATTTCTTCTTGTCATCAATGAATTGTTGGTTGTTGTTTTCTTCACATCCTAACTCAGGTAGTTATCTCATTATCACTATATGAGCTCACATTTTCAGGTTTGCCACGAGAGTAACGGTTTCACTGTTGCGGACCCACCATCATAACTTCTCGTGTAGCATTTCATCCACAAACAGCTTTCCTCCCTCTGAGGACAGTTTGTGTATGGAGTTAAAATCAAATACCACAGAATCTGTGCACTTCTCCAACTTTCACATTTCTCTACCAAAACTCCATAGTTCACCTTTTAAACTCCACTAAAAGATGTTGACTTTTTGTGGAACTTCGCTTGCAGAATTTGAAAACCAAATGACAATTTTTCAAACTGCTAGCTCACTGGGTGGATGTTTGTAAGCGTACAATCACTTTACGATTATGCTGGATCCCTCAGGGTTTAAACAAAAGCTTTTCAAAGTAAATACATCCAAGCCGAAGCTTTATTTACTATGTATCGTCAAGAGAAAATACATTCAAGAATCTGAATGTATTTGCCTTGAGCTATGACTTTACAACTCTAAACCACTTCGTTCGAGCTGAGGGATCAGTCACACCAGTATAGACGGATTGGTTTACTGGCAGTACAGGCCGCAGGCAGCATGTTGACAGCGGGTGTCTCTTTAAGTAGTCCAACAGGCTTAACTGTGACAGAATGTACTGGCATCAGTAATGTACTCAGCGCTGACATAAAGATACTCAACACAAATGAAGTAATGAGATACATAGATAGGAACTTTATTAATCCCTTGGGAAGGTTCCCTCAGGAAATTCAGAAAAAAGAAATAGAATGTTAAAAAAAATACAGATCTTGCTGTTGCTATAAATTCCCCTCCCCCCTATTCCGTTAATCATGTATGACCCAGTGGGGTTTCAGCTAATTGATACACGTAGCAAAGCATTTGTCAGCTCCCTGCATTACTAATTGGCACTAATGTAATTAGTCTGAGGTGTCACACACACACGCTAACACACACACGGTGCAAATAATTATTGAACACTTCTGCAAACTAGACAGGCATGAACACACGTTGCACTTTCACACACATGTATGCAACCCCGTGAACGTGCCAGGAGACGTAATAGAGATTCATGTGGAGACACACAAGTACCCGACCTGACAGTAGACATTAACACAAATCGCGACTGTCTCGTTTTCTTTTCACCTGCACAAGTCTTTCTTTTGTTTCTAGTTCGTGACACATTCTAGTAATTTATCTTCAATGAATGACGGGAGGGTAAATTATCCTCAAGGAGAAATAAAGGTTCTTGCAGCAACTAAAGACTGGCCCACACTGAAAGATTTTTCAAATGTGTTGCGACTCCAAACAGGACAACAAATAACAGATTTGACAGTTTTGTTCCTGCAGTGTGTGGAGAACAACAGCATTACCAAAAGAGCCTAAAATCTCTCTCTCGAACTTTAAGGTTAACAACATGGCAGACTAGGGCTAGGATGAGCTGGTGAGAGTTTTTGAACTACTTTATACTGAAATTTCACATAGAAAATAGAAACAAGTATGGTTGTCGTGGAGACGACATAAACATGGGCTGTTAAGCTAAGCTATGTGGACATACATTTATAAGATGTATGCATAGATCCTCTAATGCTAATCATATAGATCCTGTAAATACATTAATTTTTAATTTATCTTTTCCATTCCAATTTCCCCTCTCTGCTTCCTCCCTTTAAGCTTTTTTTTATCTCCCTCTCTCCTCTTCTTTCAGTCTTCATCTATAATCCGCTGTAGATGAGTGTGGTAAATGGAGGATAAAACAGGTTTTCAATTAAACGCATCAGAATTCAAGTCACATTGTCCCTGAGCGGCTACTGAATGAGATAGACGATCACACATCCAGGCGGGCAGACACAGCACACACACACAGGCCATTTTCTGCAGCATTGCAGGGTGCTCATCCAGATTTCCATAAAATGTGATATGTCGGGCCCTATTATTTTTGTGTATTTTTGTGTTATTTGGAAGTTTTCCTGATGCTTTGCAAGTTAGAGTTCATTTGCATGCAAATCTCCTCATTTATCAGCAAAACAAAAACTTTGAGGAGACAAAATTCATTAGACGGTCATGCTTGGAGTCATACTTGATCTATTTTGCTAACAGAGATTCACCTGTGTTTTATGATTGCGGATGATTCCAGCTTTAAAAAAAAAAAGAAGAAGGATAATAACAGAGCTGACTCATAGCTATAATAGTGTGCTACACTTTCATAACAGCAATCCCTGAAGTGTAGGCTAGGTGTAACCAGTTTCAAATAGTAGACACTTCATTTTGGAGTGAAAATCCGTACGCAGGTTATGTGGTTAAAAATAAAGCTCTAATCTCCTCGGCAACCTTAAGACAAAAGGGCAGAGAGGGAAACTGAGACATGGGGGAGCAGTTGATACACAAGAGGAGTGAGAGAAGAGAACGGGGCTATTTATGTTGCATCTCTAAAACAGGTCAGTCATCCCAGCTATACAACCCCAAAAGAAAATGGACACAGCAAAAATACAGAAGCTAAATTGAAGAGCTATCTGAAGTATTTAAGCAAACGTTTCAGGGTAAGAACATCAACGTTTTTGTCATTAACATATTCATACATATTGTACAGCTGCATTTGAAGAAGAGATCATATTGTGGTAAAAAAAACAAACATGAATCATCATAAATTAGCTCACTCGACATAGTTTAGCATCAGACTGTGTGTGAGCCTCTGTTATTCCTCATGCAGTGTATCTGAAGTTCATCTTTGCTGCCATTTAACCCCCCCAACAAAAATCAGATTTGATCTCCTAGACTAGATTGTCTGCAAGATATTATCTTGGAAAGACGTAAGTGATGAAAAATGGATTTTGTCTGGCCGTAAATCCTGAACCACTTTGCAAATAATGAGAGTCATCTAAATGATAATAATGACTGGCATTGTCTATATATTTCCATGTCAGTATCTTTAAGTGAGGCGAATTTCCTCTGATTTCCGATTCGTGTTTACCAGTTCAAAAACCTCAAGCAAACACAAAACACATGATAAAGGTGGCTCTAATTGTCTAAAGTCTGGTCTAACCGCCAAGTAAATTTGGTCAACACTTGTAGAGAACACAATCCTTACTGTGAAGTGCTTTCTATCAAAACATGTTTCCCTGAAAGAACCCTTTTTCTTCTTCATCTGTAACACAATTGGGATTCCAGAAAAGAAGATTCAAAGTGTGGTTCAAACATCTACTGAGTGCAATTAACATGAACACTTTGCCCTTGGAAAAACAAGCTCTTACAGAGTTTGTATCTGAGTCTTTGTCATCTCCAGGCAAGGATGGTGTGATGTCATTGCCTTTATAGTTCTCTGTGAAAATCCATCTTTACACAGCTGCTGATTACTTCCGTCATTATACCAGAAGTAAAACCGGTTGTGACTCTTCTTCTGAAGCCGGTTGAATAACCTTCAGTCCGCAGTCAAACATCAGTGTCCTTCTGTTTCTACTGCAGGATTGAACTCGTCTGTTTCAGAAAAAAACTCTTAATATCCTCTCCCTTATGAGTCATAACCATACTCATCCACCTGCACTCATAAGCTCATATCATGGATAAAAAAAATGAAGCTTTTCTACTCTCTCCTGAGCTCTTGTTCATCATATAATTTGCCCTGGTACTGGACTTTGTCATGATGACTCAAGGTTCAAAGCAATATTGTCAGGTTAGCGGGGCTCTCTGAACTCACTCACTTCTCGCTATTGTTTGCTTGGACTGGCTGGAATTTAATTCATTTCGACTGCTGCTTGCATTGTGAGTAATTAGATTGTTGCAGTCTATTGCTTTTTTTTTTAGAGAGAAGAACAACAACCAGGACAAGGTCTGGGAATCAGGATCTTTGCAAGATGGTTTTAATGAATACATGTGAGATAGTTGTTGATATATTTTAGGGTGAACCCCCCATTGGTGGACCTAGTAACTAATAATGTCATGGATAGAATCATTTTAGTAGAATGACCGAAAACAACAAGAACAACAAAAAATATGACCAATGTATTTCGCGAATGGAATGCATTTTTTTTCAGTTTCAATAAAACATGTGGATGCTTGTTTTTATTCTAAGAGGGTCAGTTCAATTGTAATAGAATAATAATTTATTTTCCAATTTCAGCCTATGTTAAAGATCCTGCGGTTGCTCTCAGGCGGACAAGGAGTTATATTAGTTTTAAAAACGACCAAGAGCAAATACCTCCTTCTGTCAAGACATCATTTTCTGCAAGGGGACAACAGATGGAGAAAAGGTGTTCTTCTTTGGGTAAAGACACCCAAATAATCTAGCCTTTCTATATATGCAAGCTTTTCAGCATGAATCACACATAGTAAAAAAAAAAGGTTTTATTGCTTTTATAACCAAATAAAAGCTATTGCCTGAGATGTACATGTATTTCTTAGTTAGATTGATTACCCTTGCAGATACTCAAATTCTTGTTTTTCTATCATTGTAGGGACTATCAGTCACATGATGCCCTGAAAGACCCTGAAAGACATAATGCATTGCAGGGAAAATCAACGATACAATACCGATGTTAGACAATCTGTCTGAAATGAGCAGGATATTTCTTTGTTAGATTCATAACTTTTACAAACACACACATTCATGTTTTTCTAACAATGTAGGGACCCTATTAAAATAGATCACCCCTGGGGACCTTTCATGACATATTGCATTGTGGGGACCCTTAATGGCATAATACATTGTGGTGACTATCATTGACAAGGCTTAACAATCTGTCATGTGCTGATACATTCTGAGGTTAATTACCCTCACAAACACACACATTACTGTTTTTTCTCCATAAAGGGAACAAGAATTGTAATTAATGTCAGGACCTTCATTAACAAGTGAATGCAAATTAACCATCTTTCATCCTATTCATTTTATGCAGTTAGGTTAGAAAATGAAGGGGAAGTCAAACTGTTGGACTTGGTCTAGTGACCTCTCAGTTATCTTGCCAAAATGTAAAAAAAAATGTAGTATCATAGTCTGGTTTCAATCTTTATGCACCCGACACCCAAAGTCTGTTGTGCATCTTTTAAACGTTTTCTTATTTGTTTTGTTATATACGATGTTTATCATTGCATATGAGCATGACACATACAGGATCAAATTTGACTGTATCTAACCCAACGTTTGTAATTCCGACATCACCTTTAGAATCAAGTAATGTCCTTCAAACAGCAACAATTAATACCAGGACTCTTTAAAGTGAACACACACACCTTCCCTGTATTTAAGCTAAATTTAAGGAACTGCTGCTTTGCGTCTGCATGTTGGAGGAAAATAATTAACACACTGACCTGACTCCCTCTGTAAGGTGCGACAACAGAGCATAACACATCACAAACAAACCTCGTAGTGATCAATAGTTCTGTTAACATTTTGGAGTTCAGCGCCCCTTAATACCTTGACTTGCATGTTATCCATCAATAATTCTATGATGACTCTCAGCGGGGCCAAAGCAACACTTTTTATAGCCATCACGTCCCCGATCTTTGATTGATGTCAATTCGGTGTCCTAACCCAAACACTGATCCATTTCATTCCTGTCACTTCTCTTCAGTTTTCCTTAATTTACCATTCCTGTCCATGTTTCAAACTAATCAGGCCAGCGGTTCCGTTTCTTTACTTCCAAGATGCCCGTCCCTGAGGCTTTCCCACTTGGTCAAACAGAGCGTAAGTGGTAGAACGGCTGAGTCAAGGGGAAGATTGAGGATAATTTATTAAAATAGAATGAAACAGAGTGGCAGCAGCTGGGTACACACACATGCTCACAGAAAACAGAAACAAACACACTTAGCATGCATGCTTGCAGACACAACATAAGTGACTCACACATGGCGGTTTCCAGATCACAAGCCATGACAAAGCGCTTTCAAGGTGAGCCCATTTGTTTAAATTATTTTCATTTCATCAGGGAAGTGGGTTGTTGTTCTCTTTCTCCTTCATTGACTTTTGGAACACGAGGAAAACAGACTAAGAAAGAGAAATGCCCTTGCACAGTCACAGTTCTAAATGTAAACCAATTAGTTCTGCAAGGGTTGGTTATGGACCAAATATGATTGGCTGTTTATGCCACAGCTATAAATCAATTATTCAATCAGGCCACATTTTGTCATTGGCACTAAGCAATATTCTGGCAGGACCATGGACAGAATGTGACAATGATGCAGGCATGAATAAACAACACTAATTTGTTAAATATTTACTCTGTGGCAGTGGATTTGGTAGATTTGCTCTCATGCTTTGCTTTTGTCTCCATTTTTCTGAACTTGTGTTTTGACTATTATTATACTATAAGCTACTTGTGTCTGATTATTTTTTCTAAAAGCGCTGGGTCAAATTTAAGTTGTTCCATATTTGCTTAAAGGTTTTTGTATATAATATCAAACATTTCCCCACTTCTTGCAGGAAAAACTCCATATTTGTTTGATATAAGCCTGCTGTAAATTAACCCTATGAAGCAACACAATATGGTTTAGGTAAGGTTAAATATGGTTTCAAGTTATTGTTAAGAATCTGACCATTTGAATTCATTCACAGCCAAGAGAGGGAGTTACTCTTTGAGAGTTAATGGCTCTTACATTATAAATAATATTTTGGATGTTGTTTCTGTTCATCACCTATTCTAGCATTGCTGTACTGCAGTGGTCCCTGTTCTGGTCCTTGTGGGATTCCCTTGGTTTTCCAATATTCTGATAAGCTTTATCACTCAAGAGTTTTCTTCACTCTTACACGGAAAAAAAAACAAAAAGAGGGACTCAGTCATGTGTGAATCCATGGGGAGAATCATATCAAATGAATCAGCAAAGCACAAATTGTCGGGCTGTTTTCAATCAATAATCAATTTCTCTACACTGTGTGATGCGTTCAGGGACAGCCCAGACCTTGGAGAGCTTAATTCTTACTTCTCTCTCTGAGTTTAGGACAACAAACATCAGCCCCAAAGACATATGTTACGACTTTTAAAGCTGTCAGGAAATAACTTGACTTAATTAGCCGGAGCTAGACAGCACATCATCTTCTATGGCATTTTTTTTTTTTTTTTTAGCTAATTGCTGAACTCCCTCTCAGGCTCCTTATCTCGAAGGACCAATGTCAGCGAATTAAAAATCTATGTGACCATTAATCAGCGGTCTGGACAGATGACATTTTGTAATAGAACAAAACACAATTTATCTTAAGTTGTTTCTGATGAATAAGGACACTGACAGTGACATCACAAGCACTTAACTATCTACTGCCCGAGGCTGATTACAGTATTTCTGCATGTACAAGATATGTGTTAATAAGTGTTGAAAATGTTTCTTAACTGATATTTTGTTTATTTTAACTGAGATTCATACTTCTTAATGATGCTCACCTGCATCATACACCAAGATAATCAGGGACAGAAAGTTTTGGAGATATAAAGTTTCAACCAAAATGAGTGTGCATCTCTTTTTTCAGTGTTTGTTCCAGTAATCGCCTCCTAAAAACGTCATTATTGTTTGGGGAAAAAACAAAAGTGGAATTAAATGAGCTACTCTACCAAGTGTTCTCTCATTACTGCCTCTGATTTCCCCAATTTTTAACCTACAGAGGCAACAACACAAATCAAACAAAAGCTCAGAGAAACATTTGAATACACACTCTCCCGGTACTCGTGCCACTCACTTCACCCCACCTGGCATTGCTGTGTAACAGATGGGTGACATCTATGAAAGCCAAAATAAAAATTTGACAGCCAATCTCCTGCTCTGTGCACACGCTAACAAACCTGTTCACTTTGCCCCACGCTCATTCACTGTGACTTCTTCTCACTCACCATTTGAGTGATTTGCCAGCTGTCAGTTTACTACTTCATGTTTGTTTTTGTTTTCACTTTACGAGAGATTCAAGACTTTTGGTTGGTGTGAATGTGTGTTTGCATCTGGCCCCATGCTGTTAGTATGAATTTTCATATATTCATACATTTTGGTAACTTTGTGAATGAACCATGTAAATCTGTCTACCATCTAAATAACTCTTCTCTTAGGTTGAAGCTGTAACCATATCTATGTAAAACATCTCATAGCAGCAGAGTTATATTTGGTTTGGAGCCAACTGTCTGTTGTAAGCAAAGGTTTGCTCAGAATGAAATGTATACGTCTGACATTTATGAGTCAAGCTGATGTCTTCTTTCTTGCCTTATAGAGATGTACCAAAGTAGCCAATAATTTGCAGGATGTACCTTCTAACAGAATATGAGCAAGTCTGTTAACATAGAAACTTTGCCAGTACTTTGTTAGTTCATGATTGTTAACAATTTGTGTTCTGTTGTAACTGTCTGACCTCGGCCGATTAAACCGTATAATAATCCACAGTCTGTTTCGCGATTTCATCGTTAGATTTATACAGCAGCAACAACCCCCACCCAACACATGCGCTAAAGCAATAAACCTGATTCTGTTTTAAATCGTAAGTCTGTTTTAAGAAAGAGTGAGTCATTACAAGTAATAGAAGCGCTTGCTGCACAAGTTGATGATTTTTCATTCATATTTATGGTCTTGTCACCGCCTCGCCCTGCCTTGGTCTTGGTCTTGTCTCGGTCCCGGAGCACTCTAGTCTCAGGTATGTCTCGGTCTCGGTTAGTGTGGTCTTGACTACTTACAGATAAAACAGAACTTGAAGTCCAGACTTGAAAATGTCAGACAGCAGCTGTACACTCCCTTCTGTCTTTGTTTGACTTTAAATGTGCTATTTCTGAAATCACATGCAGAGACACACCAGAGAGACCTCCCACACAAACTCAGAGAAGTGACCGACCCATTAACGCCTCCGAGTGCTTTCCTACCGTACACACAAGCATGCACACACTCAGGACTGCACACACTCAGGACTGCACACTGTGGCCGCTGTGGATTATTGAGAGATAAGAAGGTGACGGGTCAAAAACCACAACCAGATACAACACATACACAAACACACGTCCACTCAACTGCAAAACAGCGGTGTACAGTACCACCCTCTCAGGTGGGCTACGGAGGTCAGGAGTGAACCTGCCAGGCAAAGCGCATGTGTGTGTGTGAGTGTATTAGTGTATGTATGTATGGGTGTGTGTGCATGAATATGTTTTGCATAATGTTTTTCTGGGGGAGTGTTATCTCCATTTTGCATTTTCTCTGCTGCACAGGTGTGTGTGTGTGTGTGTGAGCGTGTGTGTGTTTGTGTCATTTGTTTGCATAATGAGGGACTTAGTGTGTGTTTCTGTTGGTGAGAATATAATTATCCCAGTGTTTTGTGTATTTTTCTGACAGGCAGGTAATGTGTGTGTGTGTGTGTGTGATATTTAAAGAAGAGATTAGGACCACCAGGGACCCAACACCTGATTTATGCAGAGAGATGGATTGAATAGTGGATTTGGACCAAAAACATTTCAACCAACAAACACCAATCAGGGAAAAACTGCAAAAAACGCACCTCATGAAATATGCAGTTAAACACACGGCCTTAATATCACCCTGAAATGATCGACAAAAAAACATGGAGTCTTTCAGGAAGGGGAGTTAGAAATAAAACACAAGAAAAAAATAACAAAAATAAGTCGACGAGGCGGGCTGTGAACAAAGAGTCCCATGGAGACAGAAATACGTTTGCATTCACGAGATGTGCTGCACGCAGAATCCCACAAGAGGAACTGGAGGGAAGACGTTTCTAAAGACCGTTTGACATCATCGAGTTGTCTCCGCTTCCTCATCGCTCTCCCACAGAGCGGGCGCGCACGCATTGTCACCCCTCGTCAAAATCAGAAAAGAATGCAGGAGACGCAAATAAACTCGACAGCGTGACATCCTGAAGAGATGACAGCAGAGGAGGGAAGGGATGAATGAACGGCTGCACTGCATGGAAAATGACCGAATACTTGAACCAAACCAAAGCTAGAACAGGGACAGGTGTTAGGATGCTAAGATGCTAAGTGGCTAATGTTAGCCTCTGAAAATGAAAGAGCCATTTCATTGTCTTATCTGTATATGAAGTTCATCCCATTTTATTTGCTTTGCCTGAGATTGTGTCTGTTCCTGTTCAACTATATATATATATATAAAATAAATAGCTATAAAATAGCCGAACAGGAAGTTCACATCCAAGTCTGAGAAAACAGCGGGAGAGAGGGGAAGAGAAGGCGCGAGAAAGCAGCCCCGAAAAAAAGATGTTAAAACTGTTATAATTGGCCTGAAAAAGAAAAGACGGTATAAGTTCTGTGTCAGTGTGTTTCTGGTCACCACATGGGTCATCCCTGCTGGAGAACACAGAAAAAACACTTGCACAGCCCCTCTGGTCACAAACATTTTCCTGTTAACACCCTTCTCCACACACACGTCATCCACTTCCACAACACAATGCACATGTTAGCGCTCATTAGGGCCGAGCTCAAAAAATCAATATGGCGATATATCATCATGTGCTCCTTGTAAATACTTGTATAGCTGCACAGGTTACAAAGTCAATATGGCTTCCATCATTGCTCTATTTATGCAAACATCTTCCTCAGCAACAAGCACAGCTGATGTTGAGGCTAAAGGTCCCCTGTTTGTTTCTTCTAATCAGCGTGAAATAGCTCATTAGCTAGCTAATCTGATTGCTTTTTTCGCCCACAAAAGGGCCAAAACAAATCGATCCCAAAAATATCTCCCATGTTTTGCTTTCTTGTTCTAGGCCGGGTGGAAAAAAGAGATCATCAGGCAGGCAACATGACACATAACGGATGCTGTTGAAGACACACATGCACTCAGAGAGACTGGATTGATTAGCTGTTCCAAGTGTTGCATTTAAAGGACATTGATTATATAGGATTCTGCATGACTCATTTCACTGCTTTAATTGTTGCTGACAAAGCGGATGGTAGAATTCATGTCTGCCATGTCAGGTATTGACATGAAAATGCCTTCCTGACTAGCACATGTTTTTTGCAAAGAGCGCCCTTGAATATGTGTCATGTTACATTAAAAATGTATCAGCCCATGCGAAACCCTCCAACAAGCTTTTGAAACTTGGGCCAGTAATATATTTTTTTTTTTGGAGTGGGTACAAACCAGAGCTGGGCACACATCCCTCCATCGTTAATTATCTGTGTTAATGTTTTTAATCGTTCTTTAATGTGGATGTTAATTTGATAAAAGGTGACCCGGCTCTCCAGGCCTGGCAAAACGACGGGAAACGAATGGTTTTAACCAAGTAGTGTAAGGTTTATTACTAAAAAATACCACAACCACCCGAGCGCTTTTATTGTTAAATGCTTCTCAACTGCATGAAGGTACTCCTGGAGCTCCGCTTGAGTGAAGACAGTGGTGATATATCAAAATAAATTATATTATTTGTAGATTTTTCAATAAAGACCGGTGTGTGATTTGGAATTTTGAAATCACATGAAACTCTGCCAAAGCTCCCTTACATGCTCTTAGTATCTCTTGTATTTTTCCCAGCTCTAATCTCTTCATATATTCTACTCTATAAAACTCTGCTGTCACCCATATCTGACCGATCGTGCTCCTGTCTCCATTCTCATTCGCTCCTTTGGGGATGTCGTCATCTTAAATGTCATCGCACATTGTCTTTATAGACATTATGTGACCCATCCAAAATGTCAGAGGAGACGAACCACCTGCTGGCTTTACTTCACCATCAACCTTCATATTAGGATTCTAGGAGGCTAATGTGCTGTACCCTGTCTTTGGTACACTCATTCAAGATGATTGAGATCCATAGCGTCTAGTTGCCAAGGTCAATTTGTTGCTAACTTTAATTAATGATGTGGTGAAATGGTAATTAATCTAGCCACAGTTAGCTGTGTGATGTTTTTGCTAAAGCAAAAGCCAAGAATTTGTGAACCGTTTGTGCTCTCCCACCACTACAGTTAACATTTGGTCTCCTTTACACATTAAAGAGGACACATTATCCTCCCTTTTCCATCTTTTCAAACAGTCCCCTGTGGTCTAAATGAAACATCTGTGCTGTGCTTTGGTCAAAATATAACATGAATCAAGCACCAGAGGAGGTTTGTGACCCTGTATAAACCAGCTCTCTCAGAACGCTTCGTTTTGGTGTGTGTGTCTCTTTAAATGCAATGAGCCCCCCTGAGTTTTCCCAGTAGACATCACTCCTCTGTCGCGAGAATAAGAATGGCGGACCAGCGGAAAAGTTTTGTTCTAGGCTGGAGGTGGAGTCCATGGGGGGAGATATCGGGGGAGGGGAGGGGATTTTTTTTTTATACCAGAGTCCCACTGTGACATCACAAGGAGAGCACATTTGAAACAGAGCATTTTTCTCTGTGTTGTAAGACTTATGCAGACCACAAACAAAGGACTGGATGGGTTTGTTTCACATTTTGTGGGTCGGGAGACACTCAGGTTACCCAAATAAATGTTCAGAAACACTGAAGAAGTGGATTTTTCATAATATGTCGCCTTTAAAACAAGTTGCCAAATTGTCTTGAATGACCGTGGACATTTAAAAAATAAAAGTTTGGTAGATAAAATTTAAGGAATAGCAGTCACTCTTGGTTATGTTCTGCTAAAAAAAAAAGTATTCCTGCCTCTGATTATTCAAATGTCCACAAGAGGTCCTGGTGAACTGAAATATAGACATCAAAACAACCAGAATTGATGTTCTGAGATGTGAATTGATATAATTTACAGTAGATGGCAGCCTCCTACCCTGGATGTAGAGGAAATCTCTACCCTGTATTTTTAGTTCAGAGGATTTTATATTATAATGTAGAAACATTCCAGCTGTCTCTTCAACTCACACACACAGGAGGATCTGAATGTCACTTCACTGCGTACATTTTATTCCAACAAAAACAGATGCAGAGTAAAGCACACACAACCTGTTTCTCCCTCATTCACACACCCAAGAGTCAACATCACACTCTCACTACAAGTGTTAGCTTGAGGATTATCAGCATGGCGGCTGTTTGCATGTGTAAAGATGTCATCAATGTATCGACCGGACAAATGTACAGTCTGAGATCAACAGAAAAACAGCTGCAGCTTTGCATCTCTGATACAATAACCAGTCGGGCTAGAAAGAAAGAAGATGATTGTTCATGATAAGTCATAGGAGTGAGAGTGATTTTTGTCAAGCTCTATCAAGAGAAAGAAGAAGAACAGATTATGTTCAATAATGTAAGGTTCTAGTGCAGTTAAAGAAAGGACTTAGATTATTCAGCATCAGGGATTAGAGGTAGGAGAAAAAAAATCAATGAAAAAATAGAGATTCTTATCTTGTGAAATTTTATATAGATCCATCACTTCCAAAAATCCAATTTTTTTAACCAATCAGTCACTCCCTGCAGAAGATTGACATCCTTTTTTTTTCTTACTCTTATCTAGGGTATATTTTAATATTAGGGCTGTATTTATATCAAATGTATTTCCCCCTCTAAATTAATTCAGTTTTTGCAACAAACAACTTTAATCTGCTCAATTTATCCACGCATGCGCACAGACACAAACACCAGGAGTATAGTTCGAGTTTTGAAAAGTTCCACTCAATATTCCCTTATTCATAGGATCAGCAGCAAGCAGCTGTATATTAACTTTTTTTAAACAAAGCCATGAGAAGCTTCAGTTTTGATATCAGCAAGAGGGGTGTACAGACAGTGGACCTTTTCTCTCGCTCTCTCTCTGGAGCGGATGTGATACAGCTCTCTTGGTTTTGCCGTGCCGATACCTGGGCGGCCCGTCTATATGTGGGAAACACTGAAGTGCTAAGGCTGGGTCATTAACTCAGTAGGCAAATGGAGCAGGAATAAATTCAGCAAATCTCACAGATGACTGGAGTAGATCCTGAAGTATGTACTAATTCAAAAATAGACTTTAAATCATGAATGAATCCAGAATCATTTTGAATCAAAATCATGACCCCAAGGATTGATATCGAAATCGAATTGTGAGACACCCACAGATTCCCAGCCCTATCGAGGATACGACATCAATAATAGCACAAGACTGTGTTCAGGTGTAAGTCATTGGAAGACATTCCAGAACTGAGAATTGGCTTCTTGGCAACAGAAGATAAAAGATGAGTCAGCAGAATCATTTGTCAGGCAATCATAGATGTCTATAGGCTGATAAAGACACCTGTATGTATGCTTGCTATTCCACTTTAGATCCAGGTCCTTTAGCTGGCACACCTTGATGCTGAATGTTGTTTTCATAATAATCAATTATGACATGTTTGTTATTTTCCTGCTATGACTCATTGGATTTTTGACTTTTTCTTTCCACTTCTGTCTCCAAGCCCTTTAATTTCTGCAGTATCTCTCTACTCCCATCTGCTGGTTGATGTTCTTCACAATACCAGATGACATATAAGAAAATGTAAGTTTACAATGGGGTCCTATTAAAAGGATTTGGGGTTCATATTGTAAAGCACTTGGGATAAGCTCGTTTAGGGAAGGTTTGTTGTAATGTATGAGTTTACATTTGTTGTTGAAACTGTGTGTTGGTGCTATTTTTGGCTTCTTCCCCCTTGAGATCTCTAATCGCAATGGTACTCACCAGGCTATAAAAAGGTTAAAATACAACCCATTTAAAAAAGTATCCAAGCCCCTTTTGCTCGTAAAACTGTTCCACATTTGGGGCCCATAGTAAGGCATATTCTACCAAAGGATTGTAGTAAATCTTGGTTATTCGTAGGTGGGTATTTGGCGCAACACAATAGTCATCTCCATTGGAAATGGTAGAAAACGATTGCGTCTGCCATTGGACCAGTTGAATTGCAGAGGTGTAAAGTAACGAATTACATTTACTCGCGTTACTGTAATTGAGTAGTTTTTTGCTGTACTTACTACTTTTACTTCAGTAGGTTTTCTGTTAAGTGTTGTAATTCGCTACATTTTAAATCACATCCGTTACTGAGGGAAAAAAAATAGGCCTGCTATGAATGATTTTCCTTCATCGCACCGGAGCGACGAGAGACAGAGAGAGAGAGAGAGAGAGAGAGAGAGAGAGAGACAAAGACAGAGAGAGAGGGAGAGAGAGAGACAAAGACAGAAACAGAGAGAGAGAGAGACAGAGAGAGAGACAGAGAGAGAGACAGAGAGAGACAGAGAGAGAGAGAGACAAAGACAGAGAGAGAGGGAGAGAGAGAGACAAAGACAGAAACAGAGAGAGAGAGAGACAGAGAGAGAGACAGAGAGAGACAGAGAGAGAGAGAGACAAAGACAGAGAGAGAGAGAGAGAGAGAGAGAGAGAGACAGAGAGACAAAGACAGAGAGAGAGAGACAGAGAGACAGAGAGAGAGAGAGAGAGAGAGAGACAGAGACAGAGACAGAGACAGAGACAGAGACAGAGAGAGAGAGACAGAGACTCTTTTCTTGGCTCGGTGCCACTTCAGTTAGTGCAATACAGATAAGCTCCTCCTCTACAGTGAGTGTACCTGCTGAAGGTGTTTATAAACTGATGTCTCGTTGTCTTAAGTCTAAGATGATTAAAATAAGTTGGCTGTGGTTCTTAATCTTGGACAAAGAAGTGGCTGAGGATGCTTTTTCTCACTGCAGCATTCGCGACTACAATCGCCGCTGCAGCTCCGAGCGATAAACACATTTAGTTCCGGAAAGTTTTTCACAATAAAAGTCCCTAATTGCCATCTCTCTGATGTGCTTTTATTTTGAAGCAAACCTATGAGGAAGTTAGGTGTTATAAGCTGCTGCAACTTAACACATCTCAGATGTGTGAAAATAAATACTTAGAAGCTTCAGTAGCCTGCTAATAGGTAAACAAACAGTGACTAAAACATCTAATATTTAATCTCATAAAGGCTCATTTTAAAACATCTCAGGTTTAGTTGCAGCTAAGTCAGCCTTTGAGGCTGTCTTTGAGACTAACCAGCCTCAGAATAATAAAACTAAAAACACTAAAACACTACTCTTTACACTGTTTATGAAATCAAGTATCTCCTCTGAAAATAACTCTGAGTCATGACTGTCTATAATGGGTGTAACATCCGAGTCCCACTGTCTGTGATGTTTTCAGAGTTTTCAGAGTCCTATCTTCACTTTGTTTACATCGCCGGGACGGCCGGCCGGCTCATCCCCTCACGTATAAAAGTTGTTTAATTGAGGGACTAGAGAAAAGAAGAACAACATACTGTACTCACTGCTTAACTGTGTTTCTAGATCACGCTCATTTCAGGTAAATTTACATGCAGTGTGAAGATACGGGCATAATAAAGATCGCTAGCATTAGCATGCTAACACAACAATGCAGCGCAAGTTGTTTTGGTTTCATGCTGGTGCTCAAGGGCGACATCTGCTGGATCAAAAAAATCGCATATAAAGCCTTTAAACATTTCCCTTTATAAAACAGCTGATTACTTGAACATATAATCCTTGATTATTTATTCATCATTATGTATATTTTGTTTTTGTCAATGGGGTAGAAAAGGAAATGTTTATCTGAAAAGATAAATCTTTGTAAAGATTGGCCTTTAATTAAAAAAACTTTGAAATTAATATCCTCTCATCCTTTTTTTTACGACACACAAGAGACGCGTTGTTAAAAAAAGTAACTATGTAACT
This sequence comes from Labrus bergylta, assembly GCF_963930695.1. Lineage (NCBI taxonomy): Eukaryota > Metazoa > Chordata > Actinopteri > Labriformes > Labridae > Labrus > Labrus bergylta. The sequence goes on along the minus strand of NC_089216.1, from coordinate 4,065,062 downwards.
TTTACTTAAAGTACATTTTAAACGAGTTACTTTTTACTTTTACTTGAGTACATTTTTAAAGTGGTTCTTTTACTTGTACTTAAGTAAAATTTTATCAAAGTAACAGTACTTTTACTTGAGTAGAATATATTAGTACTCTTTACACCTCTGTTGAATTGTGTATTGCTGACATCTACAAGTTGAACCTGCAAATGGCAACAAAAGTTTTGCAGTTTCTCAAATCAAGTTCCAACTGCAGAAAATCATGTATCATTTCCACATTTACTAAGCAGCAAAGACAACATTTGCATTTGAAAAATGACTCAATCAGGACGAGTCTGTACTGAGTGAAGGTAGAGGCAGAAAAATATGGAAATTTGCTTTAGATGTGATTCATCAGCACCGGAGGCTGATGTCTAAGAAAATAAGTCTCAAGACCGAGGAAAAGTGTGTTAAAATCTTGGTTCCATCCTGAGCTCTGATGACGATGGCGTTGTAGATGTTTTGCCAAAAGGTTTAAGGGATTTTTTTTTACTCAGGTGGAAAAGTGGCAACCAATTATAATGCCTGGCTTGATCTCTTTGTCCCTGTAGAATTAGCATTGGAACCAGACAAATCTGTGACATCATGTTTTATATCGTTTGGCAGATGCATCTAGTGGCCCTCCAGTTCAGACACATTTCCATCTGATCTGATTCCAGTCGAGCCAATTAAAAAGATTTATCTAATACTGTGTGGGTTTTAAGGCCATTGTAGCATTTTGGAAAGAAACAAAACAAAGATACAGATGATTTGGAACAGTCTGAATTCCCTTAGCGTTAGTGTCAAATGAACCAAACATGCGAGTGAGTTTTTGCCCCAAGTGAAGGAGTTTCAGTATCTCGGGGTCATGTTCACCAGTAAGGGTAGGATGGACCGTGAGATTGACAGACGGATTGGTTCAGCATCAGCAGTGATGCAGGCGTTGTGCCAGACCGTTGTGGCAAAGATGAGCCTGAAGGCAAAGCCCTTCAATTTACGGGTCGATCTTCATTCCGACACTCACCTATGGTCATGAGTTGGTGGTAGTGACCGAAAGAATAAGATCGCAGATACAAGCCGCTGAAATGAGTTTCCTGAGCCGCTAATCCTTTGCATGGTAAGGAACCAATAAGTTGGTTTGGGTATTTGATTAGGATGCCTCTTGGACGCCTCCCTTTGGAGCTTTTCCGGGCACGCCCAACTAGGAGGAGACCCCGGGGCAGACCCTGAGTTTGCTGGAGCGATTATATATCCCTACTAGATGGAAAACGTTGCTGGGGAGTGGGATGTCTGGGTTGACTTACTGCGCCTGCTGCCACTGCGACCTGACCTCGGATAAGTGGAAGAAAATTGATGGATGGATGGATGGATGAACCAAAAATAAAACTCCTGTTATGAACAAGTTGGCTACAAAATGTTATCATTTCATGACATGTAGTTTGAAGGGATGATTACCAATGGTACTTGTGATTACCTAATTAAGACAGAAAACAGGATGCATTCACAACATGTTTATCATTCCTTTACATGAGATTCTCAAACTTTGCCAATTTTTTGACGGGCATGGTAATTGTTGACAATTAGTACTGTAATATTGAACAAGACTTGATTCTTCCAAGCAGTGTTCATCAGAGAATTCAGCCTTGTGATTATAATCCTTGAGTTAGATTGGCTATTAGACCCCGCAGGATGACTCTACATGTTTATTCAGGAGAGAAGGACCTGCGTCACCGGTCCACATCCAGCTGCTTTTATTATGAAACTGTGAGTCTTTGAATGGATGTAACTGACCTTTGTTTCTGTCACTCGGACGTGAGACAGAAATGACCCGATGGTAATGTGAATTATGAGAAAGCATCCAGTTTGTGAATGAAATTATACACACTCTGTCCACTTCACTCTGCCAAAAACTCTCTCTCTCTCACACACACACACACACACACACACACACAGAGGAGACCTGGCCAATTCATGGCTCACCTCTAATCAATAGTCTCTCCCAGTCCATCTGATTGAGAGGGATGGGAGAGGTTCCGGTGATTACATCACTTAATCTGTATCATTACAACCAGCTCGTCTGCTCCCTGGCAAGCTTTCATCACCAACCGCAGCCTCTACCTGTCAATCTTGTTCCCTTCAAATTTACATACCTCGACTTTTGCTCACTTGAACCATCCTCTCCCTCTAGCCTACTTTCCGAGCCCGACACAGTGTCATCAGGAGTCTGTTCAACATGAATCTGGTTCTGCTCGAGGTTTCTGCCTCTTGAAGGAAGTTTTTCCTTCCCACTGTAACTTTACCTAATGTTGCTTAGTGCTCATGGTGGATTAACGTTGGGTCTTAATAACAAGATAATATAACAAAGGTTAAGGTTATGAAAGAATTGGAATATTTTGTGAATTTGCCGCACATTGAGCGTTAGCGTCATGGTAGTGTTTTTACACTGCTGATCTCATGCTAGCTCTTATTAGCTGATGGTCAGCTGATTAGCTTCAAAACTAGGGCCCGACCGATGTATTTTTAGGGCCGATACAGTTATCGATAATGGAGAGAGAAAAAAATCTGATACAGATATATTGGCCGATTTCTTTCTTTGATGTAAGTTCAACCGGTTTGAACAAATTCATTGCGTCGATCCCTCGAATGCAGACGTTATCAAACACTTGTGGTAAAGATTTAAAATAAAGACAAGCTGGTCACTCAACAGGAACATAACTGAGCATGTGCGTGCATCACCACTTGACACTCTGGGGAGTGACGATACCTGTTGTAATCCATACAGCGGCCTCTTCTGGTGAAAGAGAACTGCTAGTGTAACAACTATACTTAAATAAAAAGCTTTTTGACTGGTGAATAAATCTAGTAATACCGGCGTATATTTGGGATAGAATAAGCCAATACTGATAGTAACTTGATAAGATAATATCGGCTGATTTATCGACGGGCCGATAAATTCAAAACATCCTATTGGCTAATCTCACTAATGCCTTCTCCTTTAAGCTTCTCTAGACTTCCTACTCTTTGCTGCTCCCTCCTCCACCCCAGCTCTTCCTTTTAGGCTTCGTTTGACTCAATCAATGTCATAAAGTTGTCACTGATACCTGTACTGTTAAGGGGTTTTTTTGCAGCTTCTCTACCTGCCTTAAAATTATATGCATGGGAAGGGCAGGAATGTGTTCTGTTCCTGTCTAATGTTTTCTACATATACGCACTTAGAAGGACAGGGAGATCCACTAACAGAGCTATACCACCAAAGATAAATAACTGCAAATAAAGTGGGTTTTTTTTATTGACAAACCTGACTGAACTAGTTTCATTGTCTCATGCACTGTCAATGCCCTCTTTAATCTTTTTGTCTCCATTGTTATACCTTTACTCTGTATACAGAGCTAAAGCAGGTAACATGAGACGTTTCCCTTCAGATCAGACCCATTCAACCCAAGTTACATTGTACAAGAACAGAAAGAGGGACCATTCTCATCATTATCGAGATGATTCTGATTTATTTATTGCCCCTGTGAGGAGTTTTCAGCTGGTTATGAAACACACCGAAAATTATGCCGATGCCTCTTCAAAGCTTACAAAAAACGCAAAAGAGATCATCACCACCAGCAAGATTAATGATTATTCCCATTGAGTTGTTTTTGATGCTTTTTGGATGTTGATGCTGGGTTGGTGTCAGATACAGAGGTTAACAAAGACTCATAGTGAGAGATATTGAACTGTACACAGGATGGTCTTTGTGGGTAGGGTTAGTATATACAGGACGAAATCAACAGATAATGAATCTGAGGATCTTTGTACAACTTAAAACAAAAATCTGACACATTGACAATGACTACAGAAAAGCACTATATCTTTATATTAACAGGGCTTTGTTTGTTTTTGTAGTTCAGAAATGTGCATCAATGTTCTTGCAATTGCAGACCAGGTGTGTCTGAAAGTTGTCCTTTGACCACTGCTTGGACAAACATTGGGTTTGGTTACTTTATTTGTACTCATATGGAGATTTGGTGGTCTTGGTTTTAATTGTCCTTTAATTTTGATTCTGTGGGAACTGTGTCCAAAGGCTCTCAGAACTCTCACATGATTGACTTTCAAAACCTAAGAAACCATGTGAGGGTGTGGGGATGAGGGTGGATGTGGGGGTGGGGAATCATGATTAACCAGTTTGATGCATGCAAGGGCATGAAAGCACATCTGATATCTTTGCAACACCCTGATTCTTGTAAGGTCAGATTCCAGCAGTGGATTTTTAAGCTGTATTTATAGAAGAGTGCAGATGAAACCCATGCATTACCTGCAGCTTTACACAGTTTGGATACATTTTTTTCCATTGTTACCATTTGGGTGGGCTAACTGGTTAGTTGTGTTAAAGTGCAATTATAAAAACAGACATGCTGAATAAACATTAAAGTGTGGTGCAGTCGTGTTGTTTTTTTGTGGCTTTGTTTGCATGCTGTGTACAAATGTGCGACAATCCTGGGTGTGACATCAGAGGAGACGCAAATATCTGTAGGAAAGTTTTCAGCTCACTGTTGTACACAGTTGGACGCAGCAGAGATGGGTGGATCTGTAAGCTGGTGATTGTCACTGCTGGGTGAAAAGACAAAACAAGTTCATGCCTTCGTGTTCACATGTTATGATTACAGAATTCTTCTTTATGGCATGAAGTGTCAAAGAGCTTCAGAGTACATCTGATGTCTCAAGAATGAAACACAAAGGGGAGAATCAAATGTCAAATCTAAGTGTTTTTTTTTTAAACGTGGAGGTGTAGAGCATGTTACCTATTGCCTCATTTTATCTTTATTTCTGTGCATGTATGCAGTGTTTCCCACAGAATGACGCAATATATTTTAATATTAGGTTTGTATTTATATTAAATGTGTTTTTTTCCCTCCAGGAGTACCCCTCTCGTTCCACTTGATATTCTGTTATTGATAAGCGTACAGAACAGAATCAGCAGCAAGCAGCTGTACATCAACATTATTCAAATAAGAAGCTTCAGCTTTTGATATGAGCACGGCACCTCGATCGGTGCATTCATTTAAAGAAACGGGAGTTTTGTTATGTTGCATGGATCCGCGGCGCCAAGGTGTGCACAGTGAGGTCCTCGCGCTTTTTCCTCTGCCCCGCTCACTCTGGTGTATGTGGGAATTTTTATTAAGAAAGAAAAAAATGAAGAAAAACAGGTTGGAAATATACTCAGGCGGCCTTAAACATAGGTATCGTCTATGTGTGGGAAACACTGATACGTTCGGTTCTTGACAACAACTTCGCTGGGTTGTAATTTGAGTGGTTCACATTTGTTTCATTCTTCCTCACTCACTGTCAATCAGACACAATGGAGATGTTATGTTCTCAAGTCAAATTTGAACTTAGAAAATGGCATCAACTCATTTCAGTTAGAATATTTAATATTTGATTCCAATTTATTCGAACCATGTGTTATGTGTAGCCTGGTCTCCCTCTGCTTTCTGCACACTCTCTGCACACTCAGTTAGATATTGTTACCACCATGCATGTTTAGATTGATGGGTTTTGTTGTTTTAGTTTGGGCTGGAGGTACCCGGTATTCCTATTTTCAGGTTTCTTGCTTTTCTGTAAGTCAGTATTCTATTTTGTTTTAAAGACGCTGCTCCACCCCTGAACCAAAGGCAAAAAAGTGAAAAAGTGGTTTCTGTCTTTTGGCAGCAGGACAAAGACTTTGTAGTTATTGTGTTTGCCAGACAAGGCCAGGCCCATTTAGTCTCTCCTTTTGTGGGGAAAAACAAACATGATCAACTGGTTTCATGTGTGCACCAGCACCAAAGGACACCAAAGGACCGTGTTTAATATGCAACCTCACGCAGGTCAACGATCTGTGGATTGAAACATGTGGATAGATCAAGTGTCCCAATTTAGAGTTTTGAAAATATGTTCTCACAAAAAATGTGGGTGACTTTCTAAAAACTAGAAATCAGAGATTTTTGTCAGCCAACACCACCATAGTTGGTGGTGTTGGTGCCTGGATTTATATTCTAAACAAATGTTCAGTTACATTTAGGCCGTGACTTCTACAGTACGGGGGTTTTCAAAATAAAGTTTGGTTTGTGCATCACATGGTTGTTGTGTGATGGCAGGACAAAGCCTCTGTGGGTTTTATTATTTGCCAGACAATGCCAAGCTCTCCAAGCACGTCTGTTGAGACTAATAAATCATGACTAACCGGTTTGATGTGGGGAAGGACATGAAAACAACACATGATTTATGGGCCTCGTCGTAGGTGTCTTTGTGTAACATTAAAGCCATGTCTCAGGAAAACATTTTTGTGTATGGACACAAATTCACAGTTTTTGTGTGTTGGTTAGCAAACATGCCAATCTGACAAATAGGATTTATGTCGATAAGAGGGTTAAAAGATATAGTTATCGATAAATCACAACATGAGTGCCTTGATTTGAGTCACGTTTTCTGAACGATGTGTGTTATTCATAGTTAGGTGTGTAGCTGACGTGATTGACAGGTGGGCAAGATGTAACGGTTCGTCAAGAGGCTTAAAACCCGCCTCAGCTCCAGCTCTCAGCCTGTCGTTTGGTTTACTGAAAGTTAGGCCGAGACAGGATTTCCAGCATGGCGGCTGCTGCCGATGAGACTCAGGAGCCCCCTGCAGGAACAGATGGCTGACGTGACTCAGGCTTCGTCCATTAATATTTACACTATGGTTCGACCCCGACCTCGGCCCTATGCTACTTGTCATCCCCCACTCACTCCTCCCAGTGTCTACAGTCTCTCTTCAGCTGTCCTATCCAATAAAGGCAAACATTTACAGGTAAAATTACATAAAATAACATGAAATATTCCCCTTCCAGGAGTTTGTCACTGAAGGAAGTTCAATGAAAATAAAAGTCAAATTTCTTCATTATATCAAATCACATGACAGAACGAGGCCACAAACATTACTTTATCTGCTTCCAGCCGATGACTGAGGTCCTTATTGTTGGGACTTCAACCTTTTACACATTAAGGTAATGCATTCTCCTTTGTCCATACCTGAACATAATAAGCCCATCGTACACAAAAGCCTCAGCCACACAGGTATCATGACAAACATGTTGAACTTGCCTTTTCTTTCATGGCCTGATCCAGCACTTACTGTTCGATTGTTATCAAGCGGTTTTCTGGGGAATGAATGAATGATGTTGGATTACATAAGGTGACACCCTGGGTGGAGCTGAGTGTTTTTTTGTGAAAGATATTTAAAGATGAGGAAAAAGGGGAAGGCGGCACAGATGGAAAAAATGGCTCTGGTCAAGTTTCTCTGTGGTGCAACGGTGATGCTCATTCTCTCTCCCAAAGGTAAGATTAACAGTTTGATGTTTTTAAAAGTTACTTTGTGCTGCGGTAACATGTTTAAAGAGGAGTTTAACAGGTTGATGAATACATCAGGTTTGGATAAAGTATTTTTGAATTTGAGATTTCTGTCTTCTCATGGCTCTCTATGGAATTGCATGTGCTCGGTCATCATCCGCCTCACCCTGACCCGCTCTGTTTAACGTATTTCTATCTGTGTTCCCAATTTCAGGGAGTCATTCACAACAGCTGGGTAAGCATCCAAAACGTAAAGTTCTTTGATTTGTTCTCCCTCCCCTCAGATATATTAATGATAGAGCAGCATCAAGGAATGGTTCATAACTTCATCTTTTAACTCCAGTCCTTAACATTTACTAAATGTTAGAATCACCAAGGTGCATATGCTCCATGCTCTTCTCCTCAGGATGTGGCAGAGGGATGGGAGATCCAAAATCAGACAATTGGCCATGGCGTGCGATCATTGCCAGTCCAAGTTCACTCACTAACTGTTCAGGGTCTTTGATTACCGACCAGTGGGTGCTGACAAGTAAAGACTGCAACATAAGGTAAGAGATTATTTGAGTATTGTTTCTTGTTGATGTGCGGGACATGAAAGGAAAATGGAGATGCACACCATTGTCTAAAGGCATGAACACAATGGAATTCAACAGAAAAGGGGCTGGTATTCATGCTGGTAGGTAGTTTTGTAGTGCTGGAAATTGGTCTTGGTCTTAAGATCGGTCTTGGTCTGAAGACCACTTTTTGGTGGTCTTGGTCTAGTCTCAGAATCAAAAGCATTTTTTCTCGGTCTTGTCTCGGTCTCAGACTGGGTGAACCCTAGATTTTAGATCACAATGGCCGAGACCACCACTGATTGGCTAATTTTCCAAGTCATTACTGTGATTAGAAGGAAAATGCCGCCTCAAAAACAAATAAATTAAATGCATTTTTAGTTTGATTTTCATCCCATAGTTATGTACGTGACTTCCTCGGTTTTAAGGACCAAGTCAGTGACACGCCCCCTAAACACAAGATGGGGATTTTTCAAAGTTATGCTTATTCTTTCACCCTGTTAACGGCAATTACCATTATGAGTTAGCATCAAGCTATCAAACTATCCCAGCCATCTATGAGAAATTGCCCATCAATGGAGAAAAATGCACCCACTGCGACTCGTGATTTACGTCATCATTTTTTTTTAGGGACAACCATAGAATGTAAATATTACAACACACTTTAATGTGTAATGTAAATGGTGCTGCCACAATTAATGGATTCATCAATTCATCCTCAGAAACAGTCTGTTATATACATTGGTATTCAAATGAATGTTTTGGGGTTGTTGTTTTTTACACTAACTCGGATAGTGTAATCACTCATTTATAGCAGGGGTTGAAAATAACTTCTCTACTTCTTTTTATCAAGATCTGAAGAAGGCACGTGGGTTCATCTTGGACAAAGACGCAACTCATTTTCACAGCTCTACGAACAATCGGTGACAGTGGAAGACATCACATGCAGTGATGATGATGATGATGATGATGAAGGATCACTGATTAACGAGCCGGGTGTATGTCTTATGAAGTTATCAAGCCCTGTGAATATTACAGACTCCATATCTACGGTCTGCTTGGTCGCACAAAACAGCAATTCCTTCTCCGGGATGAAGAGCTATGTCGCTAGCGGTAAGATCGCAGAGTATATAAAGAGACATTAATTATAGTAACCCACGATACTGCTTAATCAGATTCGAGATAAAAGCTCTCTTACAGATAAGCTGCTGACTTTAGTGAAGTTAAAATATATAAATAAGGATTCTACCTTTAATGTGTAAATATCTACAAAGTGGAACATTGACTAACTAGCACCACATTCCAACCTTACCAATGTGGACTGGGAGCCAGTACCAGCTATCTTATAGGCCAGTGGTTCTCAACTAGTGGGACGGGACCCAAAAGTAGGTCGGGAAGCCATTTTCAGTGGGTCGCGAGTGTGTGACTAGAAAAAAAAGATTCTGTTAAAAAAAGTCTTTGATCCATCTGAGGTCCAAACTGAGCTTTTTGTCATTAAATGAAACTGCTTGGTTAAAAGATATCAGAAATTTGGGTGGCAATTTTTGGTGGTGGGTCCTGAACCTAGAAAGTTGAGGACCACTGTTCAAGGCTTATATGAGCGTCTGTGCCAGCCATTAGTCAGTTAATAATAGAATAGGAATGCGTAACCTTTCTGAATAACACTGCATGAATTCTAACTCGTTTTTTCCCTGATCATGTTTTTGAAACCGGACATAAACCTTGCCTATGAAATTGTCTCTGATAAGGTACAACTTCTGCAGCCAGGATGGAGGTACCAATTGTTGGACGCAATGAGTGTAAATGCAACCGTCCTGAAATCGGACCAAGTGTGATCTGTGCTGGACGCGGAGTCAAGGAGGGAACACCCACAGATTGTATGGTAACTACAACTTTTTGTGTATTTTGGTGCAATGCCTTGTTTACCTTAGCATTAGCTTACTATACTCTAGTTTTATTTTGTTTTAACAGCTTGTCTGAGGTTTCTGGATTCTGTTACGTTAGCATCCTTGTATTTACTTGTATGCATTTAGGTTAGCATTAGCATCTCTTACCCAAATTTAATCTGAATAAATTATCTTAAACTTGCCTTATTCTAGTTCAATAAAACACTGTTGGCATCATTTTATCTTACTTTATTTTAATACAGTTATTTTATCAGTAGCTTAACTGACGCTAGAATTAGCCAACTTTTTAAACATTAATTTAGTCCAGTGATGTTAGCATTATCTTACTTTATTCTAGTGTACTTAAGTTGTGTAAGCATTTACTCACCTTGTTCCAGTTTCATTAAGTTCAACATATCACTTTTTTTTATCCAGTTATCTCATCATTAGCTTAGGGTTATCCATTAATACAATTATGTTAGCAAAAGCGTACCTGACCAGAATTAGCCTGCTCTGTTAGCATTATCTTACCTTATGCTAGTTAATCCAGTGAGGTTGGTATTCACTCAGACTTAAACAGTTACAAATGTTTCTCAGAAGAATGGCTATTTCTCATTTATGTTATTGCTTTGTTTTATCATTCATTTCTTTCCTCAGACAAATGTAGGTGGGGCACTGATGGCCTATCAAAATAATTCCTGGACCCAGATCGGGATCAACCAATACGATGGAAGATGCCCCCCGGCTGGACATGTCAGAACTTACACTGACGTGTCCTTGTATGAACAATGGATCAGGGATGTCACTGGCATGAGCAAACCAGGCTTTATTCCCTTGGGCCCAAAAGAATATGACCCAGACACTCAATTTAGGTGTAAAACAATGAAACCCCGTCCAACCAACCCCCCCATGTGTCCATATCCAACAGCATTTGGTTGCATGGATGACAGTTTATTTGGTGGTGTAAACATGATGCACTCTTCCCCCTTTGTCTTACTCTCCGTTCTTTTTCTTTCGCTCTATGGTACTTGGTAAAATGAGCATTCAGCGTGTCTCATTCACAGGGTTTTATAAAGTCCCTTCTTCTTTTTATGTAGAAATTAGGGAAATAAAATGACACTCTCAATCACTGGGATTATTCATTTGCCATATCATACACGTTGATTAAAATGTTTTATTCTTCGGTGAAGGGAAGTTGACTACAAGATATTAATATAACGATAACATACAATATAGATGTTGACTTTTGGGGACAGCAGGCAGTAAAAATTCTAAATACTTTCTTTATGATGTTGTGGATAACATATACCGCAATGATTTACACATTCATCAGCCATGGCACGACTTTTATTTTACATGTATGTGTGGACACCTAATAAATTAAAATCTAAATCTAAAAGTGTTTTTTTGTTTTTTACAATCATGGGGAGGGGGAGGGGACACACTTGAGTAAGTCTGCATACATTTTAGAAGGGGTGGAGTCAGTAGCATTGTTCTTTGCCGCTTATAAACACAACATTCAAAGTTGGCCGATCATCGCAACCAGAAGCAGACACTCACTGCAAGATCAATGCTTTATCGTAAAGGCTAGTTCATACTAAAACTGATAAATATAGATCAGTCTATCAGTTTCATGCTGTGTTGTTTCACCTGCCTAAAGAATGCCTGCCTCCTATGTTGTTTCTATCTAGCAAGGTAATGTTTTGTTCCATCAAAAAATCGTGACTTTGCTCAGAATTGATGGAAACTGGAATCTGGGACAAAAATCTGATTGGTTATCTCGTAGAGGGAACCCTGCTTAAGCTCCTGCAGTATCACACAGACTCTCTCTCTGCTCCACTTTGTTAACCTTCTTACCTTGTACATTTCACAGCATCTATACCCACATACACCATACTGACTTTACTGACTTACACAACTCATATTTCCATCCGTCAATCTTCTTCCACTTTCCAATGTCAGGTCGCGGTTGCAGCAGGCGCAGTAAGTCAACCCAGACATCCTTCTCCCCAGCAATGTTTTCCAGCCCCTCCTGGGGGATTCCGAGGCGTTCCCAGGCCAGACATAATCACAATCCCCCCAGCGAACTCGGGGTCTATCCTGGGGGCCCCTACTAGATGGGCATGCCTGGAAAACCTCCAAAGGGAGGCATCCAGGAGGCATCCTAATGCCCCCAGCCACCCATTTCGGCCGCTTATATCCAAGCTCTTATTCTTTCGGTCACTACCCACAGCTCATGACCATAGGTGAGGGTTGGAATGAAGATCGACCGGTAAATTGAGAGCTTTGCCTTCAGGCTCAGCTCCCTCTTCTCCACAATGGTCCGGCACAACGCCTGCATTACTGCTGACGCGTAGCCAATCCGTCTGTCAATCTCGTGGCCCTACCTATGCTTACTCGTGAACAAGACCCCGGGATACTTAACTCTTAAACTATTTAAATTGACCTAATTTGGTTTCATCAAAAACTGTTCGATGTATTGGTTTGAGTAAAGAATGGTTTAAACATTCAACACGGTGTCTGGCTTCGTTGTGACCTCCAGAGTGGGTCATGATTACACCATCTCACACATAGCATTGTGTATATGGATGCAAAGTTACCACTTTACTTGAAACTTCTAGGTTTAGTAAGTCAAACTCTGCTTGCAACACAACCACCTTCAGAAACGTGGTGAGTGAATATCAGGATGATGGAGACTGCATTAAAGAGTAAGGTGAGTTGCTCTTTTGTCCTGAGATAACTTATGTTATCTGTTATGAGTTGGCGCTATACAAATGATGATTGATTGATTGACGCAATGTTTAGGTCCTGCATTCCTGATTAGTACATACCATGCTTGAACATCTTTGGCTTGAAACTTTGGAACATATAAGCTGCAAATAAACAAACAGGCATGAAGAAAAACATGTTCGACCCGATTGCTTTTTGATAAACCTAATTATATATAGAATGATTGAAAGGTTGAATGTAATGAATACAAGTTATGTAGGTCAATTGGAAGGTGGGACACTTAAGGAGGCGTTCAGTATAGGGTAAAAGATATATAAATGGAGGAGAACATTTGAAGAGACGCATTAAAAAAATGGCTCTCTACAACTTCCTGTGCGGGGTAACAGTGATGATCCTTCTCACACCAGATGGTAAGAAAGACTGTTTGATTTTCCTTGACTATATAGCGTTTTATAGTTTGCTGATATCAGACTTAAGGTTGATGTAAGGGCACTTGGGTTGAAAACTGCTCAAGTAAAAGAACAAAAGTAGATCTACTTGTACAAGATGCCTCTTTTTCCCCTCAACATTTTTCTAGCAGGTTATCTTGAAGGACCTACTCAACATCCAACCCGCAACTAGTTTGATCTGGATGCGATGTACCAATTGCTCGCTCTGTGATGTTTACTTAGTGATGGAAACATTTTTTGTAGTGTTTTGGGCTGCAGGTGGCCCTGTGGTTAGTGCATATGCCCCTTGTACTGAGGCTGTTTTCCTCCTAGCAGAAGGCACGGGTTCCAATCCAACATGTGACCCCTTTCCCACCTATCATTCCAACCTCTCTCTTCCAGATCCCTATTTCTATCCACTATCCTATACTAAATGAAGGCATAAAAAATATAATTCAGTGGACATTGTCCTTTTCCATTTAAAATTGAGAAAAGTTATTGGTGTGAGGTATTAATTTAATGCTGTAGCTTTGGAAACTAAATGCAATAAAGTTGACTGGGTTTTAGTGAAAGTCTGCGACAAAAGTGTTTCAGGATCAATGTGAAAGCATGTCATCTTTATACCGTATTGGTCCGAATATAAGACGGCATTTTTCCCCATCGAAATAGATCCGAAAAAGTTGGGTCGTCTTATATTCGGGTCTAGTATTCAGAGCGCAGCTCTAATTGTTCGCCTGTCCCTTTAAATGTCAACACACATGACGCGCTCTGGGAGGAGCAGGGGAGCGATGACAGTGAGAGCGAACACAGCGGGGGGGAGGACGTGTGTGAGGAATAGGAGACATCGGAGGAGAAGTTTGACGAGCTTTAGTTTAGTTTAGTTAAAGATGTGGCCTGTATTTTCTCTGTTATTTAAAAATGTTGATAATATTGCTTGATTTTAATGTTGAATCATACTGTACATAGTTCGCCCTTGAGAAACACTTTGTTTTGAAAAGTGCCGTAGGCCTATACCGATAAATACGGTATGTTAATTATTATAATTATTAATACAACAGGTGTTTAATTCAGTGTTTTACACTGTTATTTAGAGACATGCTCCTCACACAAATCGGCCCGAAACAGGACCATTGGACAGAGTGGGGCTGCTACACACTTTTATGCAGAGAGCGCACCACAGCAGTTGGGGACTCTGAGCCTTGCTCAAGGGCATGTCAGCAGTACTTAGGAAGTGCCCTTGTACCTCTCAAGCTACCAGACCTACTTCCATATTATGATCCACATCGGGACTTCAACTGGCCACCCTCCAGTTCCCAACCCAAGTCCCATACGGACAAATCATTTTCATAAGTGGACAAGAAACATTCATTTCTTTCATTTTGGCAATAGAACAGATTTTGTTGCACAATCAACCATTTGAAATTTGCTAATTTTCACAAGGAGACACAATGATTAAAAAAAACGTTAAATTAATTGAAAATTCTGCCGGCTGTTTAAAAGAAAGTGTTTTTTTGAGATTTCTGTCAACTTCTGTCTCTTTTTGTCTTTGTCTGCCTCACCCTGATGAGCTGTGATTAACTGTTTTTTTTCTTCTGTATTCTCAATCTCAGGGTGTTACGCAGTTATGCCAGGTAAGAAACCAAAGTTAAAATGTTCCCCCTATTTTGCTCCCTACTTTCAGATTTATTAAGCACAGAACAGCAGTAATGAATTGCTCTGTCTCTATTATTCGGCCCTGAAATAAATGCTTTACTTTAATGTTTGAATCACCTGTTGAATTTTCTCCATGCTTAAATCTCCTCTCTGCAGCATGTGGCATAAGGCCCGAAGGTCATCCAGAACATCTGCCTTGGCAGGCCATTATCACCATCAATGGGGTTATCAATTGTTTAGGATCCCTCATTACCAACCAACATGTGCTCACTGACGGTCACTGCGGATTCGGGTGAGGGACTTTTGAAGTTTTGTTTCTTAAACTTTTCGTCTCCCTGTTTGTAACAAGATATGATGGGGATATACAACATGGTCTAAAGACAGGAACACAATAAAACCTGTAGTCACTTGTGTTTTACATTTCTGTGGATCTGTGGTAGGAATATCACTGTTGCACTGTTGTTTGTTAAAATGAAAATGTAGTAAAGTCTTTGGGTTTTGTAGATGACTTGACTTGACATTTGATAAATTAAACTAAGATTGATTATGGTTAATACAAATAATCTGCATAAGTATTTGACAAAAGAAGATTTTTAGTTGCAGCCATTTTTTGTAAATGTATCTAGTTGAAGCCGTTCAAACCCCCAATGTTTAAATCACCAGTAGAGTTGCAACTTCCACCTCTGTTTTTTTTATTAAGAACATGATAATGTGTCTTCAAGTATTTGTTGTTGAAATGCATCTAGGGCTGGGAATCTTTAGGTGTCTCACAATAAGATTTCGATTCTTGGGGTCACAGTTAGATTGAGAATCTATTTTCAATTCTGGATTCATGATTAAAAGTCTATTTTTTTTCTTAGTACATACTTCAGGATCTACTCCACTAATCTGTGAGATTGACTGAATTTATTGCTGCTCCATTTGGCATTCTACTGAATGAAAGAGTTAGCCTTAGCACTTAGCATCCAACATCTCAATTTTATTTCGCACCTCGATGCATACCCTGCATCCTTTCTCTTCAAATGTCAACATAATCACTTGTTTAGGTCGGAAGTGACGTATTATCTCAACCTACTTCTTTGTAGAGCTGTTTTTGGTTTTTTTGCATGCTGACTAGCTAAACATAAACTTCCTTTTCCTTAAAGACCTGAATATCACACAATAGTTTCGCTTGGACGCATGGAAATACCGGATCCTGACTTGGAAGAATCAAGGGAAGTGGTACACGTCCAATGCAATAATCCTACACCCAACTCACTGTTGACCAAAGATCGCATGTGTCTTCTGGAGCTGTCGCACCCTGTGAATTTTACAGACTTCATATTTCCAGTCTGCGTCGCTGCAGGGGACAGCACTATCCACAGTGGGACAGAGAGTTGGGTTGCAACCGGTAAGATCACAGGGTATACATTGATTACTTTTATCTTTTTGATTTGTTTTTTTGGCAACCCCATTTTAACTTTGAATTATCTCTGATTAGGTTCACATCTTGAAGCCCTGGTGAAAGTCTCGGTAGTCGGCTACAATGAGTGTAAATGCTCCCATCCCAAACTCAAAGAGCACATGATCTGTGCGGGAGATACTGAAGAGCATTTTCCAATGATGGATAGTAGCCTGGTAACTATAACTTTTTAGTATATTTGTGATGAGATGCCTTGTTACCCTCCCCCAACCCCATTAGGATTATTTTACCTCCTTCACAATCTTTTACCGGTTTACCGTAACAAACTGTACCGAACCAAACTGGACCACTTGGTGGCTTATGTTGCATATGGATGCTTCTGTGATAGGTATTCCTCTTTACTGCTTTCCTATGCTATCTACATAATTGTCATGCATGTCTGTCCACAGGATAATTTAGGTGGAGCACTGGTGGTTGATTTCAAAGGCTACTGGACCATGATTGGAGTTGTGAGTTTGGAGCCAAACTGTCTTCCACTCAAGAGTCTTAAAAGTTACAGCAATGTGGCCCCGTGTGCAGATTTTCTCACAAACGCCACCGCTAGCAATCCACCAGGCTTTGCTCCCATCCAATGCGCAGGAACGGACCCTGACAGCCGCTTTATCTGTCCAGCACCCGGTCACCCAAAATCTTTCATGCCACCCAGACCCCTTCCCCATTGTCCCCAAGGTTGTCAATTAGAAGATTTTGACAAGGACAGTATATTTGGTGGTGTAAACGTGATGCGCTTTTCCCCCTTCCTCTTACTTTCTGTTCTCATTCTTTCGATTTATGGCACTAAATGGTGATGGATCAAATGAAAGCGTGGAACAATCAGCTACTTCGTCCAAAGTGTCTCAATCACTGGTGTTATAAAAATTCTTCTTTGTATGCAGGAAATAGGGGAACTAAATTACAAATCAAATCAAACTGAATCAAAGGAATTATCGATATGCTAAATGTGCAAATGTAGATTGGATTTTTTCTTTATAATAGATCTCCAGAATCCAGAACAATCGTGCCATCTTAAGTGGAAAGTTCCAAGCATGTTTCACCAGGGTGTGGCACGAAATGTGTCATTTGGCACATGTACTGAAACCAAAATGCGATGTCATGCCTGAAAGGTTAGAGAGAAGTTAAAGCACTGCAGATTGGTGATGGGTTGTTCAAATTTTTGTTGATTTCTCAAAGTTATTTGATTTATATTTGATTCATTTTGGTTTATCTCATCCATTACCATTGATCTTACATTAGTGTGTCTTATCAATGTCTGCTGTAAAGCACTTTTGGTTCAAGGCCTTCGCTTGACTAAATCATTTGGCTGATTATTTTCCAGCTAAATTTGATATAACCTAGTAATCCCTCATATATCTTGAATAACATTTTGTATTCTTTAGGTGGCTGGATGTTGTTTACAAGATAAAATGTATGATTATATCACACGATTAAGATGTTTTTTTTCAGCTTTTTAGGGGAAAACAGGCAATGCTGTAGTTGTAGTCACTTTGGCCGTATGACATTGAGGCTACATGTTAGACACAATTTTACTTTTTACCGATTTTTAGACATGGAGTAACATGTATTTCAAGTGTTTCTGGACACCTAATAAATTTGAAATTTCATGTTCAAAATCTTGTGTTTGTTCAACTTGGTAGGGGCTAGGGGGGGAAGGGGGAGGGGGGGGCTGGAGTCTTGTCATCTATAGAAAGAACTGTGCACAACATGGATGCAAACTTACCGTTGTTTTGCACTGGGTCAGTCTGCACCATTATGTTAATCCCAATATGACGCAAACTCTGCATCCTTTGTTCTGTAATGACTCCTACTATTAGTGGCTGTTGTCACCTGATGGGCAACCTCTTCATGTGTGTGATGTAATCTATAACTCTGAGGTAGATGACAGACAGCGCAAGATCGTAAACTGATGTTTGGTATTCACAGGAACATCTTGTTTTTCACTTGCTTGGATGGTTCCTGTTGACAAAAGTTAGACTGACACTCCAGTAACTTAAATGAAAAATAAACTCTACTGAAGTTGCAAAAGCCTGCTACTGTTAGCAAGACTGAAGCGAAACTGAAAAAGAAGTTTCTGCTTTCCTTCAGAGGTAATAGGGGACATGTGCAGGGGAAAGATTCCGACACTGAACGCATCATGTTTAAGGTCCTTGAAGGGAAATTTAAACTCTCACATTACTTAGGTATTGCATTCCTTATTTGTAAATAGTTTAACATAACTAGCTGGGAGCTGGAACACAAAACACTCAGGCATCAAGAAAAACATGTTCCACATGATCTTGTGTGCAGAGATTGATGAAGGGAAGATTGAACTGTTGGTATGTTGTTAGGTATGACAGTGTAGGTGGAGCTCAGTTTTAGGCAAAGGTATATAAATTAAGGAGAATGTGAAGGAGGAACAGGTGGAAAAATGGCTCTCTACAAGCTCCTGAGTGGTGTAACTGTGATGATCCTTCTCACATCAAATGGTAAGAAAGACAGTTTGAGGATTTTTTACTTGACAATGTAATCAATGTTTTGAGTGTTTCCTTTGCTGATATCAGATTAAAGTTGACTGTAGGGCTCTTGGGTTGAAAACTGCTCAAGAAAAAAAGGTACAAAAAGTAGCTCTTTCGAAGATGCTTTTTTTACTTTTTCCAAAAACCTGAAACAGATTCGATTTCAGTGCAATTTACCAACCGTTTGTGATTCTACAGTTTGTCTCAAAAACCTTTTTTTTTACCGGTTGCTTTATGGGAGGGTAGTATGGGAACCCAAAATGGAAAATCATCCAAAATAAGCATCTCTTATTAACATTTTCTAACGGGTTACTGTTGAAGGATTGCTGTAGCATCCAAATTGCAACAGTTTTAACATGAATGGAGTTCTTGAACTGATTTATCATTGGCGTTAATTCAACAATGAAGATATTTTCTGCATCAAAACGCCTTTTTCGAGGTTGCTGCTAGAGGGGGGAAAGCTGGGAAACTAAAAATGACAATAAATAAAATCAAATATCAACTCTTAGCCGGGGTTTAATAGTACCCTTCAATATAAAGTGAAAATATGTCCTACCTTTAATGCAAAGAATTCGAGTACTAGTAGATGTAAAAGCTTAAAAAACAAACAAAACAAAGGTTTGGAAAAGGGCGTGCAATGGCCCTTGAAAGTCCACTTTTTTGATTTCAACCTCTGATTTTTCTATGTCTCCAATCTCACAAAGTGAAAGAGAGCTAATATTGTTCAATGCATTCTGTATTCTTTATGTAATGCATATTTTCATTAAGTTGGTGTATAGTTTATTATGCCATGTAATGTATTCTATTTAATCTTTGTATTTAATTTCAACAATTATTGTCAAAAAGATGCTCATTTTATCTCATTTTGAACTATTTTTGGTTTGGAGATTTCTGCCTACTTTTGTCTCTCTTTGGTATGAATTCACTGAAATATGCAAGTCATCATCTGCCTCGCCCCTGACAAATTTCTTTCTGTGTTCTCAATCTCAGGGTGTCACGCCGATGACCCAGGTAAACATCCAATATTCACATTTCTAATTAACAATAGACATCAAAAGCCATTGTTTTATCTCCATAATTCCATCGTTTAACTCCAACCTGTAATAAGTTCACCTTAACACAACAGTCACCATGTTGTGTTTTTACCAGGCTCACATCCATCATGCGGGCAAGAGCTACCTGGCCAAGACCTTGATGACCATTTGCCTTGGCAGGTTGTTATTCAAATGGAGAAGGATCGATGCTTGGGGAACCTTATCTCCCCCTATTTTGTGCTGACAGACGGCAACTGCGGATTTAGGTGAGGGACGATTGAAGTTTTGCTTCTTAAATGTTTAAACCAATGGGGTCAAGACTGGGAGTCAAACCTGACCTGATATTGATGTCAATATATCAAGTTGTAATCAATCAAACTTGCTATATTGGCCTTGCTATTTTGGATGCTTAACAATTAAACATGAACTTCTTATCTTCTTTTTTTTCCCTTCAAGACCTGAACATGTTTTTCTGGGACGCAAGAACGAGACCACGGACCATTATGAGGACTCGAAAAGCGTTGCAAACGTAACATGCGATTTGCGTTCAAAGATAACCAGGGAAGGCATATGTCTTCTGCAGCTGTCACACCCTGTGAATTTCACAGACACCATATATCCAATCTGCATTGCCTCACCATCTAGCCAGTTTGACTCTACGCTGGACAGCTGGGTCACTACCGGTAAGATCACAATGTACACAAATAAAGAGAGGCTTTCTATGCACACACACGTTCTGCTAACACTGCACGAATAATTACTTAAAGTACACTTTTTTCTTTTTTGGTGTTTTGCACCCCAATATGAATATTGCCTTTGAATTATCTCTCATTAGGTTACCCTGATCATGCCAGGGAGCAAGTACCCTTTGTTGGAAACAATGAGTGTGACTGCTTCCTTCGTAAACGTCCAATGGATATGGTCTGTGCTGGATATAAAGAAGAACATATGGAAAGGATGGACAACTGTCTGGTAACCACAACTTGTTGCATGGTTTTGTATTTGTAATGTAATGGCTTGTTACTCTGATTCTGGATTTGTCTAGTTCTTCTAGTGTTATCAAAACTTGTTCTAGTTTTATCCAATTACGTTAGCAAAAGCCTACCTGACTCTAGATTATCCAGCTCAGTTTTCACTATTTTACCATGTTCTATTTCCAATTATGTCACACCAAGTCTACCTAATTCTTATTTAATCCAGCTATGTTAGCAAAAGCCCTCCTGACTCCAGTTTTATCCATCTTTTTACATATTAGCTCCCGTCACGTACGTTTTATCTAGTGAGGTTAGCATATGTGCCCATTACTTGAGGGTAATATAGTTATCTTAGCATTAGCTTCCCATAGTTTAATCCAGTAATGTTACCATAAGTTTACCTTACTTTAATCAAACTTTGTTTGTGCTATTTTTGCTAATTCTAGTTTAGCTCATTTATATTACCACTATCTTACATTAACCCGGTGAATCCAGTATTGTACCAATTAATACTTTATTCTAGATCAATCCGGTTATGTGTGACAGTTATGTCCAAAGGGGTCAAACTTTTGAAGTTACCAAAAAGCTATGTGGAGTTATTGCCTCAGCAGGATGGCTACTACTGTGTTAAGTTCTCCTGTATACATGCGTCCTATGCTATCTCAAATAATTTAATTTATTTTGTTCACCAGGGCAATGTAGGGGGGGCACTGATGGCCAAGTCTGATGGACAGTACTGGAGCATTATTGGAGTTGTGAATGTGGATCCAACCTGCCCCCCCACCAGAAGTCTCAGAGGATACACCAACGTGACCAGTCATGCAGACTGGATTGGCCACGTCACTGGCATAGACCAAATAAACTTTACTCCTTTTGTGCTCTTTGGAAGTGACACTGACAGCGAGTTTGAATGTTCAACAACCCCCTACCCCACCAAACACCCCAATCCCCAAACCCCAGATCCCTCCCTGTGTTTAAATTCATGGTCAGATGATTGCAGGGAGGATTTTGAGAGTGTATTTGCAAATGGTGTCGCAATGCAATCTTCTCCATTCATCTTACTCTGTATTCTTGTTCTGTCGTTCTACAGTATGAACTGGTGATGGATCAAATGAAAGTGGTAGAGCATTAAACTTCTTAGCCCAAATGTCTAACCCTGTTCACTAGGTTTCCTTGAGTGCTTTCTTTTCATGTTAAGGATAGCTAAATCAATATGGAATGGGATTTTGTAAGTAATTGATCTTAAATTAGAGAGGAACTTAACATGATGAAGTCATGCCATCCCTCTGAGGTTAGAGGTCCTGGAGATGCAGTGTTGGGTCACTGTTTAAGTTAGATTTCTCAAAGTCTATAATCTGTTTTATTTTCAGACATGATCATACATTTGGGTTTTAAATACAAACATAGGTACTCCTCATACGCCTACATTATAATTTGTGTTTTTTTGGTGAAGGGATGTTGATGACAAAATATGTTTTACGATGATAACAAAGATTTTGTCTTTTGGGGATAGCTATCAATAATGAAATAGTAGATTATTTTGATGTTGAGGCTAACATGTAAGCTGTAATGTCCTATTTACACGTTCTACATATTATATGGAACATTTATTTTAAGTGTCTTCCAATAAATTCAGAACTCATGTTCAATCTGTCATCTGTTTGTTTTGGATTTTCTAACAGTAGGGGGAAACTCTTGCTATTTCACACACACAATTCTTAAAAAGCCTTTTTGAAGACTTTGTATATTTGGCATGAGCCCACCTTTAAATCTGATTCGCCAACCCAGGTGCCACCCCAAGTTGCAAACTATGATTTACTGGAAATGATTCTGTACCAAAATATTGCCAACTAATGTAATTTGGCAATTTAGATAGTGTGCTAGAGCAATTTGTGCCTTTCAATTGTGTCTTTGTACATACATTTTTTTGAGTCCGAAAGAATTAGGCTAAGATTTATATGTTGCTATTCTCAAAAAGTATTTTCGGTGTAATCAACTCTATCACATTATGTGGTGGTGGTACAAACTATATTCATTCAAGTATTTATTCTGGCTATAGCCCGCCAAGCGCCCCGGGTTGGGCGGGCCTGGATTAGATTGCAACCGGTGGCTTCTGTCCAGCATGTCAATCCCCACTCTCTCTCTCCCCCCGATGCCTGCCTCTATCCATCGCTTGTTCTCTGAATAAAAAGCTCAGAAATAAAACCCTTAAAAAAAAAAAAAAATGTGGGGCTAAAACATGTTCAGCCGTTTTGGAAAATATTTGATGCCTTGGTACAAAACCGAAATGTCTATTAAAAACTCCCTTGGTGTCTGAACCCGAAACAGTGGGAGCTGTGGTTTATTCTCCTGCTCTGTCATATCCCATGATGCTGCCCAGAGGATTACATATGTTACATATGGTCACACACACACACACACACACACACACACACACACACACACACACACACACACAAACACACACATATTTTTGTATTATCCTTGCAGGGGAGTGGAACTCATCTCCCCTGGCCTGCAGGATCAATCAGGCGAAAAATTACATGCACTGTTTCCAAGTGTGTTTGAGTGCTATTTTGTTGTGTATTCATGTCTGTGTGTGTTAACCCCCCCCCCCCTCCCCCATCTTGATAATGTGTGCAGGCATGCAGTTTTGTCCTTAGATGCCCTTTGCGGTTCACAAACTTCCCCTGGAAAGGAAACCTAATTGGGCCAAATGTACTTAAGATTTCATTTCTTTTCACAATTTTTAATTTGAATTCTCATGGGTTCACATATGAACGCAGCAACTGTCCCCAGCAGGCACCGGTAGATAATTTGTGACAAAACCCGCACTCCAATATGTTCTGCGTGGCTGATCGGAAAGCTAACTAGAAAGCAGCCCGAAGCAACAGGAACAGTCTCATTGTTATTCGGTGGCTGTGATGATGCGTTCTTGTTTTGGTCTCAGTGGTGTGTTGGTGTGCTTTCACACACTGAAGCTCAGAGAGAAAAATGACAGAAAACAAATCAGACTTGTGAGAAAATATAGTTGATTTCTTTCCCTGTTGTAGTTTTTGTGTATCTCTCCCATTTTGCCTCTTTTCAAGAGAGCAAAACCTTTCATTTTGATGAGCATCTTTCTGTCAGTCCATTTTCATTACCTCTGAGGGCCCCTTTTAATGCCTTCTCACATAATTCTTCTCATTTGGGTCTCTTTTGAAAATCAAAGAGTAAGATGGAGCGCAATTAAACTTGTTGAAGGTTTTCTTTTCATCACGTTAGTGTAAAGATGAGAGTCATGAAGAGGCAAGAAAAGAAAAGTGTGGCCCCATTAGGCAGTCAGAGAAGAAAAGCTCATTATAAAAAGAGAAACGGAAAATCTGAAGAGGAAAAAAAGAAGAAAAAAACGTGGTTATGTTGGCGTCCATAAGGAAAAATGTACATAGTCATCCTGAAAACTCTGAAGGTAGAAGCTTATTGGTGAATAAGCTTCTTGCCTGCTCCACTCTTCAGAAAATGTGGGCTCAAACAGGCCATTTGGAGATTTTCCCTTCATGACATCACAAAGGGCAGTAGCCCCTCCCCCAGGTAGATGACACACCCACAGCTAGCTGTTTGTTCTGCCCTCTGAGTCTGCCTTCTCACTGTAAACAATAGGAGGGAGAGGGGGGTGTGGTCAGACACAGCTCATTTACATTTAAAGGTACAGACACAGAAACAGCCCGTTCTGAGCAGGGCTGAAATAGAGGGGTAGGCATGATCAAATACAGGATCAGAGTGGATTTAGAGCAAGAAACTTCAAAGACATGTTTTGGGGAGCTCAGGGAATCATTTAAAATAGGATATGTGAGGTTTAACGCTTTAGCAAGATGTTTCTTGTGTAACTTTCCAACCATTAAAGCCTTTAAACCGAATTGACCGAATAGATAAAGTTGTGTGAGAGTTTTGCTTTCACAAAACTCAACTTTACACTTCAATTTGTCTATGAACAAATTTCACAAATGTCTGTGAATATTGACATACTGTCCATCCCTAATACCCACACAATTAACCTGTGCAGCATTATCCTTGTTGCTCTGCCTATATCTTTCAAGGCAGGCTGTCAGGATCAATGGCGTGTGGAGAATAAACCTTTAATGGAAAAGTTTAGGCTGGAGAAGAAATGTCTTCTCAAGGCCCTAAAAGAAGTTCTTCTGAGTGGCAGAAAATCACTGCAGTCTTTAATGCAGTCAGTTAAGACACACACATCACATAAAGATGAGGTGGCTCAGTGCACACAAAGCCTAAAACAACAGAGAATATGAAACCAAACAAGAGGTAGGTACACATTGGCCTCAAACAGGACTGAAAAGACAATCTCTTTGACGACTCAGAGCGTAACAGGAGACAGTACTTGATAAACACATAAGGGCAAAACCCAAGGACATACTGGCAAAGCTAAAGCTAAAATACAAGAGTAGACTTAAAGTGGACAAAAAAATCTCTACAAAGCTTAAGAATAACCAAAATACACATATTCTGATTCAAAATTAAATTAAAATAAATACTGAACAAAAACAAGCCTTAAACACCAACAAAGACTGGGCCAAACTCTGGTTTAAGATGTAATAAATGTCCAAAATAGGGCTGAAGCATTGCTAAATATGACTCCTAACTTCGGTTAAAACAAGGCTACTAAGGGGACAGGAAAATCAAATATGTAAGAGACATCGATATACATTCTGTAACCATGACGCAAGTGAGTAATGGACTAAAACATCCCCAAATATTTGACCAAACTAGGGCTTAAAGACCATTTTGAATTGGTCTAAAACTAGATTAAAACATGACCAAATATTGAACCAAACCAAGGCCAAAAGAGCAGTTTGTTTTAGTCTCAAACATGTCTAACCTCACTTGGTATTGATTTTTGTCGCAACAGGACTTAAGTGCCTGAATATTGGAACAAACAATGGCTAAAATATCAGTTCACAATGGACTGAAACCCAGGTAAACAGTACACCAGATCCTGGCTTAATCACAACTTCATTAGAGACTGAAACAGAACTAAACACCATTGAATGTTGGACAATACCATGGCCTGAATAAGAATAAATATTTTCCTATAAATTGACTGTAAATTGGGCCAACTCAGGACAAAAATACCAGTAAAATTTTGTCTAAGACTTAAATGAATACTGAGCTCAGACAGGTTAGCCTATGAGTGAAAAATGTGTTTATACTGGACTTAAACCTCACTTAGGTTTCAGTAGGTTCAGCTGAACTTAGGTAATTACTCAATAAAACCATGACTCAAAAGCCCTTCAATCAAGACTACAACTTAAGTGAATAATAAACTGTAAACGTTGAGATACACTGGTGATTTTAAAATCAAAGCAAAGCTGGACCAAACCAGGAATAAAACATACAACAACAGGGAATACTTAAGAATTAGCTGTTCATTCTGAGTACTCAAACTGGAGACGGATCACGGTGACGGGTGTCTTCTAAAACAGAGCTGTGTAAACAGCAGCAGGCTGCAGAGCTGGTTGCAGCTCCGTGTCAGAGCTGACTCATTGTTTATAATGACTCACCGAGAAGTTAAGAAGCTGCCATTGTTAGTGAGCTTCTTTTGAACCTCTCTACCTCCTCATCACTGTTACGCAACATAATGAAGAGCCATGCGCACTCTTCTTGGACTTTTTTATCCTAAAAAAAAGGTACCCACGGTTTTATGATAGAAGTCATTCGTAAACTCAACCTCCGTATGTGTCGCTTATTCCATTCCTTTGTCTTTTCTTAATTGGTATGTGCATGAGAAACAGAGGTCAGGGGGGCACTTAAGATAGAACAATACATGCCGTTATCTTCCTCTTCACAGCCTGTGGTATCATCCTGAACTGGCTTTTCTTGTTCCAGCAGACATATCAACACACAACTACACACCTGTGATCAGCTATGGTTGTTTTGGTCATAAATCATGTTCACGTTTATTGTCTTCACATTGAATGTATAAGAGCTTGGGTATGCAGAAGGACCTAGATATCTTTATGTAAACAAACATTAATTCAGAATACACACACTTATCTTTTTTTTATTACATTACTTTGACTTCCCTTTCACTTTTCACTGAATGTTTAATGTACAGGAAAGCCTCTGCAGTGAAGGCAGATAATATTTCTGCTCCGTTTTGCATCATTGACTGGGCTCATGTTTATCTGTGTGAACTTTTATCTTCTTAAAGCCACATGAAATTAAAATGCATGACTTTCTTGACCAATTTAGTATTATTTGTCTCGTCTGCATCGACATAATTTATCTGGCCCTTGTGGGTGTCATTGCCCAAACAGACCACACGAGGCTATCAGCGTGCCAACTCTTACCTTTGTCAAACACTGATTTGTTTGTTGTCTCTGATTAATCTCGTTCTGTTGTTTCTTTGTAAAATGTCTGCATTGTCTGGGTGTTGACTGTGGAACCAAATTGCCTTTTCTAAGTCTAAGTGATCTCATAAACTTTACTGCATCACCACCAAGCGGCTTGGCTTTTGTCTCTGAATGCAATCTCTTGTTTAATGTCATTTATGTTCCTGTAAAGAAAATTGCTAGTATTTTGGAATTAGTTAAATAAATCATATCCTGGTCTCAGGGGAATTCAAAATACAGACCAAACCACTGGTTTTGATTAACCTGTATGTTAGCTGCAGCACAAAAGAGTAGAGCCCAACCGATTAATCTCACTATAATCAGGGTGAAAGTGCATTAGTGTAGTATGTAGCCATGTTAGATCTCAGTAAAGTTTAAAATGAATTAAAAATGACAACTGGCTTGGATATCAGATTATGAAACTTCGATGGCGACATCTCAGACCAAATTCCTGACTTGCCAGAACGCCATCAGATTGTCAGACTGCCAAAAAGGGGTTTCACAATAGCCAACAGCCAATGTTAAATGACAACTAATCTGGGTAAAACATTGAACCCTTATAAATATCGTAAGAGGAGATGACTGGGAAGGCTACTATCTCTTTCATTGATGCATCATCTGCCTGACATTACTAGCATAACCCCCAGCTGTAAGCTTCCCTAAACCGGTTCAGTTTCAACCTGTGCAGGTAGAAAACTCAGCACAGAAAAAACACAAAATGTTCTGAGATGACAGGTTTTCACAGACACACCTTTACGTACTAAACAAACACACAAGAGACAAATCCTAGAGTTTAAAAGATGCAGATTCCAGAAGGAACAAAAGCAGCTTCTGTTTACCCTGCTTCCTAAGAATGGAATCTGGAACTTCTCGTTCCACCACTGCTCTCAACGCTGCCTTCGATTGGGTGATTGACAGGTTCATTAATCAGATACTTGCGTGCATCATGCTTCACTTCAGCGAGTGGAAGTCTTACCCTTCCATCACGATTGCCCTTCACTTTTATCTGCGCAGTGGGAACTGATTAATTTCTGCCTCCATGTCTTTGTGATGGATTGATTGACAGGATTGAGTGATCTCTACAATGTTTTGAATTTGGTTACATATTGCTCCTTTAACCAGGAAAGCCTCATTATTAGATTAAGAATATACAACCTGATCAGCATTACTCTGAGAAGTTATATGAGAAGGCAGGTTTTGTGGCTTTTTCTTTAAGTTAGAGTCATCAAAATAGCAGAAGCCTCTGACAAAGTTATTGTACAAGATGGCGGCATGGAGCTGAAGTTATAAGTTGAGGCTTCTCCCCTGTTGAGCGTGATATTGATCAAAGTCTTGATAATGTAAGAACGGGCTGAACAGTGGGGAACTCAGGGAAGAGAGTAAAAGAAGACGTTGTGCCCTTGAGTGAAATTGGAGGAGAGTTGGTGTGAAGATATAAAAAGAAGAAATCCTCCTTGCATGGATTTCTCCTTTTGTCTTCCTTTATTCTTCCTTTCCCTTTTATTTTATTTCCCATCTCCTTTTCCTTTATATTTCACTCCATCTTTAATCCCCTTTTCCACCACCCACCCCACGTTTATTACACTTTTATAGCCTAATTATCTTCACCACCTTCACCTTTTTATTTTCCGATGAGTTTTCTATACCCCTACAAATTTTCATCCTCCCCTCTTCCTTTTATGCAGACTCTATTTCTACTTCATTGGTTTCAATATATCATTCTCTAACTGCTGTTTAGTTGAAACAGTTTGACACAACACCGATACTACAAATTGGATTTTCTTCATTGTAAAACAGAGCTTCGTTA
The DNA here is from genome assembly GCF_963930695.1 of Labrus bergylta. NCBI lineage: Eukaryota > Metazoa > Chordata > Actinopteri > Labriformes > Labridae > Labrus > Labrus bergylta. Next base: position 4,036,306 of record NC_089216.1, on the reverse strand, counting down.
GCAGGGAAAGATAACCTCCCTCAGGGATGGATTCAATTTTGCATTCAGAAAGATGAGATGGATATTATTTATTACACATTTCTGGTCGATGTCTCTCGTGTTGCCTTTTCAAAAGATGAGATAAGACGGCTGGAGGGACACTTCAAGGGATTTAAATGGATTACTTTGAATAGTTCATCCACTTGTGATGTTTAAAAAATGTACTTGTGATGAAGATAAGCGCCTGTGGCAGTGGATAATCTTTGACCCCAGCTGGTTCTTACTATAGGCTAAAAGGTTTACATGTTATTAATCAGGGTAAACAGAAGCAGAAGCTTAAGTCCTCAGGAGTGGCTGGCACGGGTTCAAATCCAACTTGTGGCTCCTTTCCTTTTTTTTATAAATGTGTCTGTGAAGTTTAAGGTTATTCTCTCTCTCATTTGCGGACTAAAGTGCACATTTTCAGACGGCAGCAGACATCTGGGCAACCGATGGTTTCCTCAAAGCTCCTCACACTATGTTTGTCTATGGCTCATTAGACAAAGCCAAAGGGTTTGTGATTGTATCTGTGTCATTCCTCTGTGAGCAGCTGTATGTTTGCTTTGATTTATGTACACAGGTTGTTTTAATTGGGCACCGCTACGTGCATCACTTGTCTTGCTGATTGTCATTCTCTTTCTGCTGAATGAAGACGCTGAGGCAACAACTGCTCTAGTGTGAAAGCACTTAGGCTTGTAATGATAGGACGCAGGAGTATGTGTGTTCATGCATTTGAGTTGGTTGTAGCGACACAAAATCATTTACTAAATTAATCAAAATGTAGATAATAAGAATTAAAAATCACGTTTGTTTGAGTTCTTGTGTTAAACTGAACATTTCTGACTATGACTGTTCAACTGTTTGCCGATGATACTGCTCTTTTACAATGAGCCAAATAAAAATAAAAAACTCTGAAGAGGTGAAATGGTCAGACAAACACAAAAAGAACAGGGAGGTGGATATGTAAAGGTTCTTGGTAAGAAAAAGTGGAGAAAATGGATTAGCTTGAGGAGATTGTTCCATCTGAATGTAGGCGTGGGTCAAATCCCACTTCTGACATTAACTTTTGGAGTGGCAGTAGCTAAGTCTGTTGGGACTTAAGTTGGGAACCAGAGGGTCTCGGGTTAAAGTCCCAGTGCGGAATAAGATCTCAAAATTGGTCTGGTAGCCAAAGGTGCCCTTGAGCAAGGCACCGGCTCTAAATCTTCTGCCTCCATAGCTAAACTTGGTAATAATGGTGGTCTGAGGGTTTCCCCCTGTCATTCCATTTCAGTCACGTTGATACCATGCTGATTTGATTGGAGTGAAGCCAGAGTACTGCTTGCATTCATTGGCAGAGTCCAATGTACCATAGCCTCATTTCTTGGGTTTTTTTCTTCACCAAGGTATGCCAACTTCATCATCTCTCCTCAAGAGACATAATGAGTTTCACCACACATCTACCTCCTAATACTCAGAGGGGCACTGACTTGTAGAATGAGAAATGGGGAAGATCAGCGATGGCAGCAACAGCACAGAAGAGTTTTCTTCATTTTTTATACTAAGTGTTTTATTTTAGTGACAAAATCAGAAATCTTTGGAAGCTTTGGGAGAAAATGACACTGAGTCATGGATACCTAGTCCCTTAGATGGCAAATGGTTTACTATTTATCACTTTTTAAATTCAATCAAGCCAACGTTTGTTTTTAGCTAACATCTTTAACAACCATTAGACATCCTGACACTTAAAATGTAGAAGATTAAAAAACATACTTATCTTATCTACTCTTCTACTCTAACAAATGTAACCCCCGGCAATAAGAATCACAACATTTAGGAGAAAGGTAGGAGTTGCAGGCCTCAATCATATCTTGACCAATTTCCCCCCTCGGTCTCCCGGTACCTTCCAGCCAACATTACCAGACGGCCTGATTCACCTCTAATGGCCGCTCTCGTCTTGAAGCAGCAGCAGAGGTCGTCTTGAATCAGTGCACTCTTCGCCCCGGCACGGAGAGTGAAGCCAGCCACACAGAAAAAAAATAATTCAGGTTCATTTTGGTGTCACTCCCATTCTTTCAGCCGGTGACCATCACTCAGGGTCTGATTGAAAACTGACCGATAAATTGAGAGATAGTTTCAATTTCTCAGCTTCAAATGTAATGGATACACGGTCCTGCCTACCCTAATAATGCATGGATTTAAGGACTCTTTCTAGCTGACTCTTCACACAAACCAACAGTTTACACACAGAAATGGATTGTCAATTATCTGAGCTGGCAAATCTAAAACCTTAAGGTCATTCTCAGTTCAGTCGCATGTTTGAGGACATGCCTCTTGAAAGCCTCTCAAACATTTGAATACACACACAGGAACCGCATGAGAATTCACGCCTCAGGGTTTAATTTCCTGGAAGGTCAGGAAGCTCTGTAAGAATTCATGTACAAATCAAAACACCCTCTAATACTTTTAAGAGTCTGTTTTCATTTTGAGAAAATCTGGTCTTTGAATTTCGTCATTTTCTTATCACTTACACGCTGATTGTATTCACTTTGATATCATCCTCTATGCGTCATTCAACAATCACACAGAGCTGAAATTCAACACAGGAGCGGCAGCAGAAACACCATTGTGTATATACACAGTGTCAGAAAATAGACCAGAGTGAAATTCAGCCAAGACACGGGGACACAGCTGCAATCACTTGGATGGCAAATTGATCATGAACCGGGAGGCGATGGACATTATTACTCTGCCAGCTTTAATTAAAAACAATACATTTTTGTCATTACTCTGTGTTGGCGACAGAATCTTGTAAAATGAAGTCAATCACCACGTGCTTTAGAGCAGTTCTTATTCCATCTTTTTTTAATTATGTTAAATTAAATTGAGTCTGGCATTGTACCAATGTGAAATAAGTTGGACTGTGATAATTAACACTTTTTTTTCATTACAATAAAAAGACAACCAAAGGACTCTGCACACGCCTGGGGTGGCTGTGGCTCAGTTGGTAGTCAACTGAAAGGTTGGGGGTTCGAGCCTCAGCTCCTGCGGCAACATTTTCGATGTGTCCTTTGGCAAGACAATGGGTAGGTGTGATCTGAGGTATAAAAGCGCTTTGAGTAGTCAGAAGACTAGAAAAGCGCTCAAGTCCATTTACCATTTATGTTGTTTTGACTCCCCTTTTGCCATTAGTAGAATTAATGAATATAGGACTGTTTTTATTTAAATCCATTGGCCCTGAAAACGCCATCTCCTGGGGTTTTTAGGTGTACACACCCTCTGCAGACCACACCTCTAGCTCCAGCGCCAACATCCATACTCCCTCATGAGGTCATAATCATGCATTAGAAAAAACAGTGGAGTGCTGTTTGATAAAAAAAAGTCTTAACAGTCAATCAGTGTAGGAGCACTGATTGAGAAGTTTCTGCAGAACTTACATAAGTCCGGGCATTTACATAAACAGGAACAGAACCAGGAGGTCATGTGGGTTGATTTTCAGAGGTCAATCTGTGGCAAGCATTTTTTAAGGAGCTACTTGAGTCAAGTAAGACATCTGAAGATTCTGATTGGGAGGTCAACTGTGTGAATAAGTCAAGGTGTCAAGAAAGGAAGATTTCAGTTTCTGAAAGGCTAGAAGAAGCAAAACGGAATGGGACAGAAATGGCTTTTAAATTACAATGTTTCATCGTTGTTGTTTTTTTCTTATGACTGAGTGAGAAAAGCCCAGAATACATGAAGAGGAAGTACTGAAAGAAAACAACAAGAGTTCTGAGAAGAAACTTTGTGGAGAACTGTGATCAGAGGGGATGAGACTCTCCCATGTTGAAGGCTGAGGATGAGGCTGCACTATCTAACAAAGAGAACTGCTATGACAGTAAAAGGAATTTGTTCGGCCACACAGCTGAAATAACCTTTCAGGACGAGTAACAATGGAGGCGAGGAATGAGAGGAAGTACCCTTGGTCTGATAAAGAGGAGGGACAACAACAGATGACTTTATCAATGCCCAATTTTCTGTGGAGGAATGAAAGGAGCCCGGGTAAGGGTCCTTGGTGAGCTTTTTTCTCCAGGGAGAAGAATTGGTATGTGAGAGACGAAGAGAAAATGTTTCTGATAAAGAACTAAAGTGATCATAGACGGCATCAGAATCAAAGCAGAGGCATTTGAAATATCAAATCCTTTAAACAGAAGTTGACATACACCTTAAAGTGTAATAAAGTGATTGATGCTAAACCTGCAGAGATGTGAAAGCAGCTTAAATGTCAGAATCTGCCGAACTTATGATGCATATTTGTTGTTTGAGCAGCATGTTGTGCTTGGTTTTTTGACAGAGTGCTTGTGAAAGATGAAACAGTTCCTACATTTATATTTAATCACAACTCTCACTTTAAGATTCCTTTCACTTACCCTGGAGGGTGCTGGTAAGATAACGGTGACTGACTGTGTCTTTGGTACAGGCTCTGCAAAACCTTCACATGGACCCAAAGTCAGGAAGGCCCCTCACCATCAACACTGTGGCCCAATGGGAATCGACACATGGAGTCAGAGAAGAGGAAATTCTTACACACTCGAGCCAAAACTGAATATTAAGTTGTGTTGAGTAATTCAATCTGTTTAGCATCAACAGATTTTGACCATAGACTGTAGATATTAATGGATGAAGCCTGAGTGTCACGGTTCGGCGTGTAAAACAAGGGAGTAGGACCCAAGTGCAGAAGAACTAAAAATATTTATTTAAACAAAGAGTCAAAAACAAGACTTATTACTCAACAAAAAAAACAAAAGGTAACAAAAGGGAGCCACAAGGAATCACAGGAGCACAAGCAAAACTTACATCTAACAAGGCCCAACATACAACAATGAACAGAAGGGAAGAAACACAGAGACTAAATAGACAGGGGTAATCAGACACAGGTGAAGACAATGAGGGTAATCAACACTGGAGCGAAACACACAGAGGCAGGAGTAAACACAAGACAAGAAACACTGGAGACTAGAAATACAACATAAATCAAGAAACACGAAGATACACAGTGAACTCAAGAATGTAACATAACCACTAGAACAAAGAAACACAAGGATGAAGAAACTACAAAATGAAACAGGAAACACTTAAGACTAAACGATGAAACATTTAGACAAAAAACAAACACAGGGAAACATGCAGAACTAGGATGGACAGGAGAAATTAAAACATGGAAACCTAAACACTGAAATACAAAGACCAAATCATGACACTGAGTGACGTCACCCATCTGTTCCTGCAGGGGGCTCCGCAGGCTCATCGGCAGCAGCCGCCATGTTGGAAATCCTGCCTCACCCTAACTTTCAGTCAACCTAACGACAGGCTGAGAGCTGGAGTTGAGGCATGTTTTAAGCCTCTTGACGAGTAACTATGCCTAACTATGGATAACACGTATCGGTCATAAAATCAAAATGGAGCTGTTTAAGAAAAATTCATCCCCTGTATAGTGTGTGCCCATGTATTAACATGAAGGTTAAGTTGATGCATATAGAGCTAGTTATCATCAGTTGCAAGTTTCTGCCAGTATCATTGACATTGTAGAGGTTTGCAGTCTGTATGTCACAGTGGTCAAATGATGGCTCATCTTCCAAAAAAAAAAAAGGTGGACATTTAAAGGACTAAACTAAATAACATAACTTCTACTAGCATTATATTATGGCATATATTCTTTGACTTTTCTCATTAGTCAACCTAGCTAGCAGAGCAGCCTAGTTTGTCTGCGAGTGCGCGTGCTCTGCTAGCTGTAGCTGGGTCGAGTGCTTGCTGTCAGGGGTCAGAGTCGCCATTTGAGGTGAATTGAGCTGGGAATTTTTGCTTAGTATCCCAACAAATAACCTCTAGAATCCCCACTGTGAACAGGCTGAAACATAAAACTATAACTCTTGGCGTGTAGACCTGGTTACCTGGTTTGATTTAAAGGCTAATAGCCTGCTAATTAGCCAGTATGCTTCAATATCAAAGCGCCATGAAACATTATGGTGGTATTTTTAAAACAGAAAGAATGCAAGAAACATCAAAACTAAAGGCTTTAAATAGTTTTGTGTTTTTTTTCTTTGTGGTAAGAAGATCTAGGTTAAAGTGGTCAGAAAATAAGATGTTTTTACTTTAGCCTTTATAACACACTCACACAGTGGTGCCTCTGATGATGTATCCGCCAGCTCCGCAGGCTCGGTCGCTGCATCCATATTCATGCTGCTTCTTTCAGTTCTCAAACGTTTGGCACGCTCTCACACACACAAACAAATACAATCACTGGGGGCAGCAACAACTAAATCCAAGAGGCTCTATTGTTTTGGCTCATCTGATTTTCTCGCTTCTCGCCTCTCGCTCTGTCTGTCTTCTCTCAATCCCTCTTTTGGTGGACAGGGTGAGATTGCCCTTTCGTGTCTGCCCAGCTGGGGAATGCTGATGGCAACACGGGGAGGCCAAGACAATTAGCCAGACAATGGCAACGCATGCAGACAAGACCACTGACAACACACTCACTGTGAATCAGTGAGCAACAGGAAACACACGGTGATACACACTGAAAACCCATTTTCACAATGAGAGACGATTCCTAATGTGTGCCTTTTGTTGTGTTGCCCCTGCAGCTCAGTGGAAGACACAGAGAGATACCAAAAATAGAACGAGAGGCAAACCAATAGACCAAAGAGAGAAGGAAGGAAGTTATTTGATGATGAAAAGGGCAGAGACTCCTTAAGACAAACTAAGACGTGGCATATTGAATGAAAATATTAAACTAAGAAATCATTGTCTAACACTAGATGGTGTAGATTGATAGTTCTGCACCTAGCAATTATGTTACCAACAATACAACTCAAATACAAATGGTGCATGTTTGCTACTAACTCACCTCACACCACACATCTTTAAAATCTGAACTAGAAAGCATCGATGCTGAATTTTCAAACTAGGTACTCATGCTAGCGGCAAACTGCTAGATCACATGTTTTCTTGTTATGATTGGTTTAAGCATCCAAGGGCATTTTGTTTCACCTGTTGCTAATTCCCATTGGAAAGCAAACTTGTTATCATAGGTTCCCAACTGATTTGCAGTTGGGAAATGTTGTAGGCGTGTTAGCAGCAGCGAATGTAGCCCGGATCCTCTTTACGCTAGCAGAGATCAAATGCAGGCTACAGGAGCCTGGTGATCTCACTTCCTTTAAGTTCCTAGCATACCGAGTATGTTTGATTTTAAAGGGCTGTGACATTGTGAATATTAATATAGGGAAAATCAATGTAAATGTATTGTGGAGTAATGACTTCCTGGAGAGAGAGAGAAGTTAAACTTCCTCTGTGTTTGTTGTTTTTAGCTCTGTGTTCACAATCTGAGCCACTGGGTTCAATAATATTTGAAGGATTGAAGAGTTAGCCAACTGGAAGTCAACAGTAAAGTTTCCTTTGTTTACTTACCTGGAACAAGTCAGTCCCGTGACAGGTTTTATGGTACATAACATCTGTTCAACTCAAAGGTTTCATCAGTGTAAATCAACTTTGGGCGACAGCTGGACCTCGTCCACGCTTTGCCACTTCAAAGCAGCAATTTGTCAGCCTCGTTTAGCAGAAATTGCCACGAGTTGGCAAAGCATCAGAACTATTGGGGCGCCGCTGGTGGCGCAATGGTTAGGGCGCGCATCCCATGTGTTGAGGCTCTCGTCTCAAGCGGTAGGCCCGGGTTCGCTTCCACCCGTGGCCCCGTGGCCTCTGTCGTTCCCCGCTCTCTCTCCCTGGTTTCCGACTCTATCCACTGTCCTCTCTCTGCATTAAAAAAAAAAAAAAAAAAAAAGGCACAAAAGCCCAAAAAATAAATCTTTAAAGCATCAGAACTATTTAACTCGTGGACAAGTGGCTTTTTTTATTGCTGGAACGAGGCTGTGAAACTGTGAGCTGAATTCATCCAGAGCCAGACAAACTCCTGACTCCGCATGAAGTTTGAATCAAAATTGTTGCTTATCTGAGCTCCATGCGTGGATATCTACGGAGTCCGAGAAAAAACGACTTTGTGGCTGTGGATAAGTATGAAAAATGTAAAATCCCTCAAAACAAAACAATCACTTTATTCTCCAGCTCTGAAGTCTTGCAAGCTGCGATTATGAAGTGAGAACTGAAGACTGTAAAAGCTGCCAGCTCCTTCTGATTGTGCAAAGCTAACAGAGTGAGAGCTGTTTCCCGGCCCGCCACTGATCAATAGCTCATATGCGCTTTGGCAGCGCTAGTTTTGATGCGTATCTGCCCGCACGAATGGCCATTATCTCCAGCAGCACACTTTAATCAGACTCAGTTATTGGGATCCGTGGCTCGGAGTGAACTGGGGGGAATGAATGCGCATGCACACACGCGCTCTCAGACGCCGTGGCCAATCAATCACTTTAATTGATCGAGTGAATAACAGAGAGAGAATGGGCTCAGAAGTCTCCTGATGCAGCAGCAGAGTAAGAGTGTCTGTAGGAGATGATGGCCAGTAGAATGATTTGGTAGTGATCCATAGCGAGCGAGCGAGCAAGCGTGCGTGTGTGTGCGTGTGTGTGTGTGTGTGTGTGTGTGTGTGTGTGTGTGTGTGTGTGTGTGTGTTTGTGAAAAACCACATTTGAAGTAATATTATGGTTAAAGCCATCACAAGAATTTGTGGTATTACTTTTTTTCTATTTTTAAAATGACCAGAAAGACAAGGCCATATTTGGACAGTGTTGACAGATAGTCCCCACTTAGTAAGGTTTGCGTGTATGTGTGTGTGTGTGTGTGTGTGTGTGTGTGTGTGTGTGTGTGTGTGTGTGTGTGTGTGTGTGTGTGTGTACAGTCTATCTATCTAAGCCATAGATAGACTGTATGAAACATGGATTCAGTCTCGGTGATGTCACCCACGTTTTGAAGCCCAACGATGGCCGTCGCCATATTGGAAATGCTATCTTCACCTTACTTTTTATCAGTCGAGAGACGGGCAAACAGTTGGAGTTAAGGCAGGGTCAGGCAATGCACTCACCTGTCAGTCAACTCAGCCACGCCCACAATTATGTAAATGTACACATAACTCTTAGCCTTAATAAAAATCTGTGCTCTTGTGTTTGTAAATGTGTGTTTGGGACCCCCTTCAAAACAAGGCGATACACTGGTTTATCCTGATATAATCAAGTGGCTTATAAATGTGAGTTAACGCTGCATTAAGGGAGTCTGTGGCTAAGTCCTGACTGAGAGAAAGTTTTTTGATTATGACTCTTGAGCTCTGTCCCGGTTCCATCTGAGGACACAAAATCCATTTCCACACTTTTACCCGTCCCCCCCGTCCCCCCGTCCCCCCTCCTCTCTCAGACTGTCACTTAGCCGCTCTAGGTTTCTGTAAAACCAGGCAGCAGAGGAGGGATTTATAGAATCTGAGCTGTCATCTGGTCCACTTATTGATCCGGACAAATCTCGGGAGAGCAGGAACCCTGCCGAATGCTCCTCAGCTGGGGGCTTTTTTCTTTTTTTAAAGGGGAAAACCTCTCGAGACTGTTTGACTACAAGCGCCATTTATTTGATTTTTTTTAAAAAAAAAATTTGGGGGGGGGGATCAAGGAGAGGTTCAAGAGAAACTCATCTGATCCTGGTGCAGTAAACGCCTTGATCCTGTGCAGAGCGCTGAGGTTTGACACAGAACATGGTGCTTCACTGACCTCTTGTGGCAACACAACATCACTACTTTATTTTACACACTGTCATTTAGACAGACATTCTCCTCACACACATAGACCTGAAACACACACACACACACACACACACACGTACAAACAGGACCTGTGGACATACATTAGTGGAGAGATGTCAGAGTGATGCTGCTATGCAGGGAGAGCACCAGAGCTGTTGAGGGTCCACCGCCTTGCTCAGGGGCACATGGTCAGATCTCAGGCCTGGCACCACTTCTATATTTTGGTCCACAATGGGACTTGAACCAGCAACAAGGGCTGGGAATCTGTGACTGTGTCTTGATTGGATTTTGATTATTGGGGTAACGACTCGACTTCAAATCGATTCTGGATTCATAATTCAAAGTCTATTTTTGAATTCAGGACCTACCCCAGTCATCTGTGAGACCAGCTGAATTTCTTGCTGGTATTCTACCGAGTTAAGGAGCTAGCATTAGCACTTAGCAGGGAGTGACTGATTAGCCAGTTATGAATCTAGTTAAAATCCAACCCAAGTCCCCTACAGACCGAGCTTCTGCCGCCCCTCATCCTGTGATGATGCAGCTCTTACAAAATGCACGTCGTCGTTACAAACCAGAAAAAGACGCCTTCTATTTCCAAATGATGACGCATGAAGCAGATTTTTTGTTTTATATCAAACAGATAAAAAGACGCATATCTTTATTTTAAGAGAATGCATAACAGCCATTAAAAAATAGCACAGCATCATCCGGTCGTTTTTTTACACAGAGATGAACTCACATGGTGATATAAACATGATAAAACACTTTTACAACGTCTGTAGATGAACTCAACATGTTGACCCTTCAGTCAAGTGAAGGTGAGTGTTTGCTCACCTCTCTAACTCACAGTCTGAACGTTTACACAGAGGAGGCGCACACATCACTCAGGAGGCAAGATTTCTTTTTCTTTCATCTTGTAAAAAATAAAATGTCAGGTAACTTAAAGAAGTCATAATTATTATTAAAACACGACTACCAACCAATGCCCATTCAAACTCTTTTTCCAACACAACTGGGAATAACAGATTTATTTCCAACATTATATAAAAAGACGGACTACACTGTGTTTATAAATATTAAAACATATTCACAAATTATGTACAAGGTGGGAGGGGAACGTTCGATAGTTTCACTCTGTTTGAGATAACGTCGTCTCCAGAATGTCCATGTCCACCAGCGGCAGCGAGGCGACTTCAAAGAACACCCTGAGGAGGAGACAACACATTTTTTTATTTAACACTGGACCTTGATTGATTTAGGCCTCGTCCACACTTTGGCGGGTATTTTTGAGAACGGGGTTTTCTGTGCATTTTGGCCTTTTGGAGTTTTAGGTCGCTGAAAACTCACCTTTAGTAAAACTCCTTCCAGGGTGAAGATGATCAGAAACTCTATTTTAAAGGCTTTATATGCGATTTTTTTGATCCAGCAGATGTCGCCCTTGAGCACCAGCATGAAACCAAAACAACTCGCGCTGCATTGTTGTGTTAGCATGCTAATGCTAGCGATCTTTATTATGCTCGTATCTTCACACTGCATGTAAATTTACCTGAAATGAGCGTGATCTAGAAACACAGTTAAGCAGTGAGTACAGTATGTTATTCTTCTTTTCTCTAGTCCCTCAATTAAACAACTTTTATACGTGAGGGGAGGAGTCAGCCGGCTGTCCCGACGATGTCAACAAACTGAAGATAGGACTCTGAAAACTCTGAAAACATCACAGACAGTGGGACTCGGGTGTTACACCCATTGTAGACAGTCATGAATCACAGAGTTATTTTCAGAGGATATACTTGATTTCTACATTTAAGTGTGAAAAATCACATATTAAGACTTTAAGGTGTTTCTTGAATTTCCCTCGGGATCAATAAAGCATCAATCTATCTCGATGAGTAGACGGAGAAAACCGCGTTTTGGGCTTGTAACGTCACGCTGTGCGCCGGATTCTCCTCCGTTTGACGTCATTGTGCGACACCTGGCGTGCTCATTACGGCTGTAACATTGCGTTTCCATGTGTATGAGAACGTAGCGTGTGTGTGCAGGATTATTTTTTTAAACAGAGGAACACTGGTTTTAATAAAATACCCGCCTACGTGTGGACTAGGCCTTAAAGAGAATGAGAAACAGGTTGGTTCTGTACGTACTTGTGGGAGTATTTGTTCCTGATGGCTCTCAGTTTGTCGTCAGGAGGCGCCGACAGCATCACGTGGAGCTTTCTGACAACCGGCGCCAGATCCGACGTCTGATACCCGGAGTGGAACTGCAGGATGGCACTCTGCAGCACGAGAGACAGAGAGAGAGAGAGAGAGAGATGTTCACACTCACATGTTCAAACTCAAACATGTAAAACAAATCCACTGCTCTGGATTTTATAACTCCGTCTCTGCTGCTTTCAATTTGTTCCACAAACATCATCATCATCTCCAAATTGCAAACAAAATTGCACAGCAGCTGATTCTGGGAGGCAGAATGAAATCATCCAGCCACGCCTCGCACTCCTGCTGCAACGACCCGAGTCCAATTCACAGAGGAAAAGCATTTACATTTAAATGGAAAGGAGGGAGACTGGAGGCGGAGCTGCAGCGAGGCTCGAGTGGAAGTGAAAGACGGCAGCAGATCCAGAATCAGAACCAGAGCAGAACAACCAGCCGTCAACACTCTGGTTAGCATTTATTTTAAAGGTTTGTTTTGGTGTCCTGTTTGCCGTTATTTGATAGGACAGCTGAGGAGAGACAGGAAGTGTGGGGAGGAGACATGCACCAAAGAGCCAAGATCGGATTTGAACCCACGGCCGCCGCCACGAGGACTTTTTGGGCCTCTTTATTTGGGGCGTGCAACACGACCGCAAGGCTATCCACATCGACTGGTTCTGGTGCAGCTGTCACGGTCGCTAGGTGACATGGCGGAAACATAGAAACAAAATCGTAAAGGGGGTAACGACAGCGGGTGACGAAGACCAGAAACCCCTCTTAGATCAGACCGTCTGGGTCCTGACTTATGTCCCATCTGTCAACATGGAGGAGGCGGAGCTTAGGACCTTTACTGGTGAGATCAAAATGTCTCGGCAAACACTTTTTTGGGATCCTAACGGTCAAATCAGAACAGAGCGGCAGAGTAAAGAAGAGTTAGCGAGAGGTGTGACCTACCCATCCTCCCAGGTCTTTGGTGACCAGCGCCATCAGCAGGCAGGCGGACGCCAGCAGAGAGCCCCTCTGCGTCACGAGCTCCATGTCCATGAGACTCATCTCGCAGAAGTACCGCGCCAGAGTCAGCGTGTCCATGCCCGCGCTCACGCACTGCGGAGACGCACAAGGGGAACGATGATAAGTCGAGGGGGGACGTGGAGACCAAGAAATGCACATTTTGAAGAAGAAAATAAAAAAGTGTGACGGAGAAAAGGGGCGGGCGCTGTTCACTCACCTTGGCGTAGCGTCTGAGGAAGCGGTACGGGATGGGGATGTTGATGTCGAAGCGGAGCGTCTGCAGGATGTTGGCCTCCGTGGAGATGAGCTCCTCCCTCTTGTACGCGTCGTCGCAGATGTAGAGAAAGTCGTCGACACACGGAGGACTGCGCTCCTGCAGGATCATCAAAAAGTCAAAATAAGAAAATACGATTTGAAACATTTGAACTCATTACTCTCTCACTTCTTCTAATCAATCGACATGTTTGTTAGAGACGCTTTCGGCCTTTAATCCCAAAGACCTCCTGCAGCGGGACACTCTCGTCTGCTTTATCCTGTTTGGATTCATGTTACATAAAAACTGTCAACACCGGGGCATGTCTCATATAATCTCTGGATCATCTCATATAATCTCTGGATCATGTCGATGAAACCTTTGTGCGCTCGTCTACCTTTTCTGCTCAGAGAAACGGCAACATACCGTACATAAAATCTGCACTTTTTCTACCTGGAGAGTACTTCCTGTTTATCCCCATCATAGTCTACCTGATGCCTTTCAGAATAAAACTCTGTGGTCATGACGAGGATTCATTTAACAACATCTGAGCTCAGAATGCAACATGTTAAAACCTTAAAAAAGGGATACTTCACCCATTTGCATTAAGCTTTGTATCATTAGAAACCTGGTAGAAGTATTTCTGATTCGTATTCTGAAATCGAGGACCTTAGTGGGAGTGGCCTGCGGTGCTGTGCATTCTGGGAGTTGGTGTCTTTCATCCACATGAGCCAAAAAGACACTTTCTGCCTTTTCTCAGCCAAGAAGGCACCAACTTCAAAATGTATTTCACATTTCTACACATATGACCCAATGTCAGTACAGAGTCATGTTTCAACGGGTGAAGTATCTCTTTCATGTTGACACTTGGACTGTTTGCACGTTTTTTTCCAGCCGTTACCTCGAACTTGGAGGCGATGAGCATGGCGGTGGAGCCGACGAGCTGCAGCAGCTCCCTGTGGACCGGAGTCTGGGACAGGTAGTGGTCTGTCATCATCACGGCCAGGTACAGGGTCTCGTGGTACAGCTCGAAGTTCTCCTGAACAAAAAAAAAAAACAGAAAACAGAAAACTGTTAATACAGACAGAAAGCATAAAGACAGAAAACACGCACGCACGCACGCACGCACACGGTTTCCAACCGAGCGTCTACTTAATTTTTCTAATCATGTTCTTCAAAATGACGTTTATTCGCAGCCTGTTGTGTTTTAATCAGCACTGATTTCACCTTTAATTTAACAGAAGAGATCAACGCGCCCACTTTACACCGCGGGGAATCTCTTATTAACACACACACACACACACACACACACACACCTGCACTTCCACCAGCCAGTCGATCAGGATGGCCCTCATCTCCGGGTTGAGGCTGGGCTGCTTGGGCATGTAGTTACAGAGGACGAACTTCTCCTGAAACACAGACGGGAGGAGAACAGAGACGTGAGCTTCATGTTCACATTTCACACTCCTGACATTAATCTCCTCAGTGGAAGAGTGACTCTGAGCCCTGCTCTCACCTCTCTCTGTTTGAGGTAGTCAAAGATGTCCTTGGCGTACTCGGGGCACATGTAGCAGTCCTCAGAGTTCTCCGAGTCGATGTCAAACTCGGCCGGGATCTGAGAGGACGGAGAAAAAAGTGAGCGAGGAGGCTTGATATGAACACTCTTACAGGTCAGGCACTCTGATGAAGATGTAAGGAAGTCACCTCTTCTCACCCATCTCGAGGCTACACCCACTTTTTTTTATTTAAGTCTATGTTAAAGTGTCCTTACATGTTGTTTCTGAAGGTGTGCTGGCACCTCCCGGACAGCAGGGGGCGCATCAGCAGCAGCAGCCAGCTCTTCAACTGGAGCTGCAGCATCCTTCAGCGCCTCCTCTCCCTTCTCGTCCTCCGCGTCGGGCTTTTCTTTCTCCACCGGCGTCCCCTCCGAGCTCACGGACGACAACCTGAAGAGAGAGAGAAGCCACAAGTTAAGACGGAGAGAGAGAACTGGGAAAAAGGAAGAGAAAGGATTTCAAATCGAAGGAGAGAAACGGGGAAGCGGGAAAGAGAATTACTTTTTGAGGTTTGCTTGGTTCTTTGTGGCGACGGAGGCGGAGCTTGTTTTCTTTGCCTGCTTCTTCGCGTCCTTTTTCCTCCCCGGGAGGCTGATCTGAACCTTGTGAGCCTTTAAGAAAAGACAAATGGAATTCAAGATGTTAAAAATCACTCTAAAGTCATCGCCTCAGGCGCACATTTTCAGTTTTTTTAACGTCATTATAAACATTTTTGGGGTAAAGGAGCTACTTGTTACTCTGACACATAGTGGTTAAAATGGGTACTGCAGTCCAAATTCAAAACAATGGAGAGAGCTGACTCCCCCGCCCCCTCATCCCTCGTCTCTGAAGCTTCAGTGTTTATCCAGCTCTGCATGGGTCTGTAAACCTTTCTGTGTTCTAACCTCTCTCCATTTTTCAAAAGCATCTCCAATATTGATCCTAGTTTGAGCACGTTTCTGCTCGTGGAGCTTATTAGAAACATGCAGAGGCTTTTCAGGTCGGGTACAATCAGTCAAACTTTCTGTCCGTGTTAACTCAGACTCTCTTCAGGATGTTTGCGTGCACACGTGATGTTTCGTGCATCATTTGACGCTTTCTTCTGCACCAAAACAAACGATCCCCAGCTCTCTGCTTCAGTCATGAGAAGTGCTAATGACAAAGAAGTTGTTCTGAGGTTCTCAGAGAATATTCAGATAGGATTTCAAAACTCAGGGTAACAACTATTTATGCTGCTTCCTCTGACAGGATGATCAAACGTCTTTGATTGTGTTTAAAACATCTCGGCGTGTGAGCATCTATCACGACGCACCGACTGGCTGTAAGTTGCGTCACTCTGCAGGAGCTACAAGGCACAGACTGCTAAACAGACTAAAACATGCGCGATCACACAAACCGGTTGAGGGTTCTGCATCCACATATACAATAACACTGTGGTTTAAATGTTCTTAAAGCTGCTGGTTGTAATTATTGTTCCTGATTTCAGGGGGGGGGGGCTGCAGCGACCTCAGCATCCCTACGTCCCGCATCCTGACCCTGGCTGATGAATGCGTGTAAGTTATTGCGCTGAAACATCTGCTGCCCGGACGAAGAGGGACGCTTCAATCAGCTGGTTTCACTCCTCAGGATGTTATGGACGAATATAAAAGATGTAGGCGTCCTCATCGTTCTTGATCTGCTGTGAACGTGTGAAGTCAACAGAGGGGGGGGAGACCATGAATAAAGAAACCAGCGTGACCACACTTACATTCGTGATGTCGATGAAAGCGGTCCTCTTTTTCGGGGCTCCTTGAGGGGGGGACGAGGACCTCTTTGCCTGGGAGCCATCCTCCTGCAACACAAACACATGAGTCTGAAAACACACAAAATCACTCCCTGTTCACACACTGCAGGAATACAAGAAGAAGAAATAGTTTGAAGACGTTTTGCATGTTCACTTTTTGTTTTTGGGAGGGGGGGGGGGGTGTTTAAACGTGCACTTCATGGAACAGCTGCTGCACGTCTGCTTTGTTTACAGTCCTTTCCTGGTTAATTCATGAGAAACTGGTGGAAATGCAATCTTTCTTTCACCTGGTTCTCGCTGGTGGTTGCTGTTAGTTTGGATATCTTGTTCCCAGCAGCCCCGGTGGGCTTCCTTCCCCTCGGTATCGGCATGTCTGGACTCCTTTATCGACGAAAACTAACTCTGCAATGATAATTAAATGCACATTTAAAAAAAAAAGGCGGGTGGGGTTTGAATAAACAACAAAACACCGAAGCAGCGTGTTGCTGCAGTTTTAGGTAGAGCAGAAAAACAACCTTTGTGTGTGCTGGGTGGGGTCTCCACATTTAAACAGGGTCGAATTTGACAGTCACAAACTAAAAGGTTGTTTTAACTTACCTTTTTTTTTATCAGAATCCCCCCTCGTTTGACTCAGTCGCTTAGTTTAGCAGTGAAAACTTGGTGTAAATAGTCCAGTTTCGCTGTGTTTCTTCAATGAGCTCAAACAAAAAGTGCTTCAGCTGCGGATCCGAATCTGCTGCCGCTTCGCTCTCATTGGCTGGAATTTGAGCCAGGCGGACCAATCGGGGAGTCGCTAGGGATGCCGTTGCTAGGGAGCGCTGGTTTCAGGGTAACAGCTCCGCCCGGCAGCACATCTGTTCCCTTTTTTTTGTGTGTGTTTAAAATAACTGAATACTTGTGGCGTTGTTTTATTAATTTTAATCAAGGTTTCTCGTTTTGTTTAATCGTGTTGGTCTATTGTTTCGCTACGTAAAATGTAAACTAAATATTTCAGTTGATATCCCGCCCACCGGGTTTCCTCGGTACAAAAACAAACGAACCCTGAAGGAGCGTGAAAAATATACAATTTTCAAACATGCTGACAGTTTAAAACCTCGTCGGGGATTTGTTATTGATGTTTTTAACCGCTGCAGATTATTTCATTATTTCATTATTTCATTATTTCATTAATTCATTAATTCATTATTTCATTAATTCATTATTTCATTAATTCATTATTTCATTATTTCATTATTTCATTAATTCATTAATTCATTATTTCATTAATTCATTATTTCATTATTTCATTAATTCATTATTTCATTAATTCATTATTTCATTATTTCAAAAACGCAAAATACGTGAAATTGTTTCAGACTGTATTTATGTCCTTACTGCGCATGATCAAACGAATGTTGCGTGTTCCTTTATCCTTATTTACAGTCCTTGCTTTTTTTTCATTCATACTTGTTTCATTCATTTTAACTTCTTTTACAGCATAATATTTACGCATATAGCAATTAAGCATAAATGCGTAAAATAAAAAAAGTTATTTAATATAAAAAAAAAACTCTACTTAAAGATAGATATCCAAAAACACCATCTGCAGAAAATCGCACAGTTCGGCCTAATATGATTAATAAAATAAGACATTGCAGTAAGACATCATGCACAGAACACACAGCACTTAATATTTCATGCGGTAATTGTTGCAGCGGCTGCATCTGATTTACATTATGTCCGTCAAAAGAAGCCATAAAAGAATTGAAGCAGATGTTTGCAATTCCTGCAATAAAACTACGAAATTATGGAATGTTGTGTTTGGACTGAAATGCATGATTTTAATCAGCTATGACAAATGAGCCAATACCATCTGCTTGTTAAAACCATCAGATGTGTCCGAAAGAGCCAAATGAACACAGGGCCGTATGTTGATCTTTAGTTAAGAATATCTGTTTAAGAAGCTGACTTAGTTTTTACTTGATTATTGTTAGTTATGTTTCTGCTGCTACAACCTTATTAGATAGATTTGCTCAAACGAAAGCTGAGTTGCTTTTCTTTGATTCGTTTGTGTAACAGACTGGCGTTTCTTGAATTTCCCAAAAGACACTCAAAAGGCTCTAAAATAACCCTCAACTTAAATGTTCATGTCGAGCAATGAGCTCACTGACACACATATAATTTCCTGAACGGGAGTGGAAGGAGCGCCGAGGGTCTTCTGTGGCCCAAAACACGGAGTTACCACGGTAACAGTTTGGATAACAGAGGGCCATAAAATCCCACTTGTGCACACGGAGGGCAGATCCAAGATGGACGCCAAGGAAAAGCTGGCAGGTAACGTACACTCTGCTGCCAGGGGTTTGGGAGGTCATCTTTGTTTCATGTCTGTTTGACGGGAATAGAGGCAATAAAGTTGATCTACAGAGAAAAAAATAAATCAAATTTGAATCATCTTTTGACCTGAAGAGACATGTTAATGGGATGTAGAGCTAAATCATCACTAGTGTGGCCTTTACAGTGAGTCTCTCTGGACTTTAGATCATTGACATTCAACAACACAAAAAGCTTTAGAATTCACCCCACATACACTTTGTTTGAACCAGGCTCTAGTTCACGTGGTGCATTCTGGCATCTAATGAAGTCTACAGAGAGATATCATCTCACAACACAACGCTTTTATTTGAGCTCCGCTCCCTGTTGTTGTCCTCGTTCAACACTAAAAGCTTTGTACGAGAGTTATCCAGATTGTCTCCATCCATGCTGGAAGGAACACTTTTACTATTCTCTGGATTTGTACAGAGAGGTGGGGTTTAGGCTCAAAAGTGAGGGTCATGGAGGCTATGCATCACAGAAAATTACTCAAAAACTGTCAGTTCTAATCATCCAGTATGTTGGGAGTTCACTCCAGTACACAAATTTGAGGCACTCTCTTCTTGTTTTCACAAATTCCAATTTTGAGGTCAATGAAGTCCATCCTTTTATCCATCCATCCACCAAAATTTCCATCTGTCCCTCTAACTTTCATCCATCCATCCATCCATCCAATCTAACTTTCATCTATCGATTGATCCATCTAACTTTCCTTCCATCCATCCATCCATCAATCCATCCATTCAGCTAACTTTTGATCCATCCATCTATTCAGCCATTTAACTTTCATCCATCCATCCATCCATCCATCCAATCTAACTTTCATTCATCCAGCCATCCATCTAACTTTCCATCCATCCATCAATCCATTTAATTTCCATCCATCCATCCATTCAACCATCTAGCCTTCTATCCATCCATCCATCCATCAATCCATCCATTCAGCTAACTTTTGATCCATCCATCTATTCAGCCATTTAACTTTCCATCCATCCATCAATCCATCCATCCATCTAATTTCCATCCATCCATTCAGCCATCTAACCTTCCATCCATCCATTAATCCATCCATCCATCTAATTTCCATCCATCCATCAATCTATCGTCCATCCATCCATCTAACTTTCCATCCATCCATCTAATTTCCATCCATCCATCCATCCATCCATCCATTCAGCCATGTAACCTTCCATCCATCCATCCATCAATCAATCCATCCATCTAATTTCCATCATCCATCCATCCATTCAGCCATCTAACCTTCCATCCATCCATCAATCTATTGTCCATCCATCCATCAATCAATCCATCCATCTAATTTCCATCATCCATCCATCCATTCAGCCATCTAACCTTCCATCCATCCATCAATCTATTGTCCATCCATCCATCTAACTTTTTATCCATCATCCATCAATCCATCGTCCATACATTCATCTATTCAGCCATTTAACTTTCATCCATCCATCAAACTTTCCATCCATCCATCTATCCATCTTTCTAGCCATCCACCCTTCCATCTTTCTAGCTAACTTTATACTTCTACTCAAGTACCATACAATTTGAAGGTAAATATTGTAATTGTTACTGCACTATGCAAAATTTACAAAAAGGCGAATGTTTTTTTTATGGTATAGTTTGGTAGATAAGAAATTAGTTAGATAGAAAATAAGTTGGTTTATGAACAATTCAACTACAGAGAATGAATAGAAAAGTCATTTTTCAAGCAGTAACAATGTTCAAGCTTCAATACGTTTGGACTATTTACTGCTTTTTCTTTTTAGCACTATACTTCATCCTCACAACTGGCATCACTTATGATTTCCATTTGATTCAAAGTAAGCCATAAAAGAGCCAAAGACAATGTTAACATTCAGCAGAATATTTACTGAGTTGTTAATTAAATGTCTTGTATGAACTCATAATTTTGATTTATTTGTTCACACATCTTGAAAACCAATTGATGAATCATGAGAACACAGCGGGATAATAAAATTAATCATTTAGGAGGTTGGAACTGCTGTTCGAGAAAACAAGCAATGTCAAAGAGTGGAATAGAGCATCTGGCTATCAAACAGTTAATCTATTAATAGGTCGAATACTCAGCAGATTCATCCATAGATACAATAATCATTGGTTTTGGTTTATATCAAGAATATAAAAATTATCACAAGGGACATTTTTATATATTTAGCTTCACTAACACTAACATCAATACTGAATACTTACATGTAATCATACTTTCTAACTTTCAAAGGATTGTATTGGTACTTTTACTTAAAGAATCTGATTATTTCCGCCATTACTAAAATGTTCTGTCTGATGTATTCTAAGTGGAGTGAAGAACAGTATTTCAAATTTGGCAGAAATGTTGGGCGCCAATAGCCTAGCGGTTATGACACAACCAATGCAAGGAGGCAATAGTCCTCATTCTAGTGGCCGTGGGTTTGAATCCAGCCTCGGCCCTTTGCTGCATCTCATCTACCTACTCAATCCTCCCAACACTTCCTGTCTCAATTCAGCTGTCCTCGCTAATAAAGGCAAAAACGTCCTCTGCACCCTCTTCCTTCTTCTGTTTATCATGTCTTCAAGACAAAGTCAAAGTTTAAAACATACTCAGTAGAGGTTTAGATATCTACCCAGTTATTTATTTGCAGATTTTTTTTTTCATGAGGTTGAACACATTCTCTGTTTTTTTTATCCAACACTCTCTCACAAACACACAAACACAGGAAGTGAGTGAAACATGTGTGCTCGTTCGTCAAACCATTTCCGTTTCAACTCATTCGCACAGAAGACGTCAAACTGGTAAGTTTGTCTACAGGCAGTCTACTCCTCCTGATGTTTCCTGTGTCATGCTTTCACATTTTGCAAAACACTAAATCAACTTTTAGGCTTTTAATATCCTCCAATTGGCTCCAACAACACCTCCTGCTTCCTGCCAGGTCTCAGTCAGGTACTTTCTAGTTTTATCTACTTCATGGCGCTAAATCTTTGGTTTTATCTGTCTAGCTTTTTCTTTCTTTGTTTGATGCTTGCAATATATAAAACAAAATATCCCTGTGTAGAAATATTTAGTGTAATTAATCAACAAAAGTAGACCTTAAAACCCTTACAAATTGAGGATTTATCGCATTTCATGAAACACCATGAAAATTGGTGAGAAAAAAGACAAAAGTTCAAGTGAGGAAATTCTATTTCCAAAATTTTTTTGCAACACACTTTAAGGCCTTAATAGAAAACAGTGTCAGGGTGTTGTAAGAGGCTGAAGGTGAAACATGTCATCAAACAAGTAAGCACCATGACCAGACTTTGTGTAGACAGGCCTGAGTAACACACAAACACACAGATAGTGATGAATCTTCTTTGTCTACTGAACTTTAGTTTGGCAATCCAAGTGAAATCGCCTAGAGAAAGCATTCTTTAGTTTAGCTGTAATTTGTTCCACATCTGCGCTTCATTCTCGATCATGTTCTCCTCTAATAGCTCTGTCCGTTCTGAACCCAGGCTGTGGGTGACTGAAGCCAGGATTGAACTGTGACACTCCTTAAGAAGTCGTCATGCGCACACACCAATATACATTCATTTTTTTCCCCCTACCTATGAAGTCTTTTGAAGCATCATTTTCTGTGGCTGGAATGTTTGGAATTTTGCTTGAAATTCATTTGAATTGATTTGAACAGGCATGACAGAGATTTTTCTGTTAAACTTTTATCATCTCTCTGATTTGGTCCAAAAAAAAAAGATCTGCCCAAATTCAATGGCTTCAAAATGTCCCTTTTCTGTTGCTATAGCTGTAGTACTAAAGTCATCATCGTCATCATCATCATCATCAACATTTGTTTAAGAACTCGAAGAGATCATTGAGGGCGACCCACATTTGCATTAAAGTATTTCGAGAAAGAAATGCTAGCAATGGCTTTTAATGTTAGTCAACCTATGCTAGCTAAGCTAAAGCAACTTTTCTAATTGTTAAACTAAAAAATCTTTAGTTTTCAGCCAATAAAATTGCTTTGAAATTGAAGCCGAAAACTAGCTCTTCTGTCACTAACAAGTTCAACAAATATGGGATATTTTAAATTGCTGGTGGGTAGATTATAGTTCTTTAGGCTGAGGATTAGCAAACTATTTCATTTAGTTTCATTTCAGCTAAGCTAGGCTAACTAGTAGCTCGCACAAGCTTCAATTTAACTGCACAGATAAGAGAGGGGCTTCAATTCCCTTCCATCTTATTCTCAGCAACAAAGTGAAAAGTGTATTTACCAGAATGCTGTACTAATACTTTGATATTTAGGCAGCTCATCTGGACGACAGCCTTCAAGAGTTCTCAAGCAAAATAGTCAGACAGTCTGGATTTGTTTCTACAACTGACTAAAAGAACAGTGAAACTACAAACCAAACAGCTTTTGCATTAGCTTGGATGTAATGCCCTGGTGGTAATTGATAACTTTGTTAGTAAAAACAGTAAGTAATAGTACACTGACAGGCTCAGCCTTCCACTGAGTGTGAAAACTTGGTTTTAGTTCAAGAAAGAACCTTTCACACATTCATGTGTGTATCTCAATCAACTAAAGATGTGTATACATAGTTTTCGCTTATCTAACAGCAAACCCTACTTCCTGTTTGCTGCATCCTAACTGGGTTGCAGCTCATATGGTGACATGCTGTGGTCGAGGCCTCAACTCTTTCCGTTGAAGGGCTTCAGATGGAATAGTTTATGTTCTGTTTTGTCTCACGTTTTTCTCATCTATTTTCTGAATTTCTTTTCTGCCGTTTCACACTCGCATTCTTTCAATTTGAGACGTATCTAAATCTTCTCGCCCTCTCAAACAAGCCAGGAATGCCCAAGCATTTACAGTTCAGAGGCTAAAAGGGGATCATTAAGGAGAACTATTTATTGTCCTGCCTGGCTTTAACTGAACATATTGGCAAGCCTTAGTACAATACAACACAAAATTGAACTAATTATAGGAACAAGGCCATGATTCAAACCATCTTTGGACTCTTTTCAGTGCTTGTGTCTTGCACTGACCTTAAGCACATTCTTGTTGCTAAAAAGACAATATTTTCTTAAATATTACTTTTATTCTCACAGGATCTAATGCAGGAAGTGAGTGCCGATCCAAGGGTGCCAGAACCCGATCAAGGAAACCTTGGCCTCAAGACAAGCCACCAACACAATGTGGTTCTTGAGCAGTTTGCCCAAAATATGACTGAGAACATTATCCAGTCGTGTCTAAGCCAGATGGAAATGGTGGAGCCTGAAGTGGAGTCCAGATTCAAACAAAATGAGGAGATGTTAGCCGAAGAGTTAGCGTCATCTGTGGTTGAGGAAGCTCTGAGGGAAGTCAGTCGAGGTCAGGGTATATTTCAGAGACCAGTTACATTAGAAATAGAGGATGGAGAGGCCAAAGGTTTGGACCAATCTGAGAACGACTTTGAGGATTTCAACCCAAAGATGGATCCAAGCAATCAGTTCCAGACTTCTGAAGACATCCAGCCATGCCGTGCACCCTTGTCTCAGTCAGGGTTCCTAGTTTTGGGATCCATCGACTACCCTGATGCCCCTCCAACGACACCCCTCCTTCCTGAGCTTGAGAGAAGCAGATACAGTTTTGCCAAGAAGCTCAAAGGAGGTTTGGCAAAGGTTTTTATGCCATCACCTCCTCCACCAACCCCGAAGGAGGAAGGAGACGGCGCCAACAATGACCCTCGAGTGGAGTTAATGGAACATCTAATGCACTCGTTGTCCACGGATGAGTTGGCAAGGGAGTATTTGGAAATTGGGGGTCACCATGGAGCCAAGGTAGTGGCTTTTGCGGAGGCTCTTTCATGTGACATCATTGAGTCTGTCTTGAATTTCAAAAACAGAGATCTGAAGGCTGAAACTAGCGATCTCAATAAATTAGCCCACCAACTGGCTGAAACCATCATCTCCTCCTCGCTTGATGAAGCTAAAATGACTGTCTGATGATTGAATGATTTAAAACGATCAACTGACCATATTCAAATGACGGTCATTTTCCTTCTATGTTATGCTCACAGTGAGCAGGTAAGGTCAGATACTGTTTCAACGGTTCACTCACTGAACTGTGAAAATCTGGACGGTCATATTTGAAGAAAAACAACATATTCAATAAGCTAAATTAGAAGCCACTTACTGAACAATATTACTCTTATCTAGGGAAAGACGCAAAGAAATGACTGCCGTTTGGTTGTTTTAAATGCCACAATAAGTAGGCTTAATTAAAAAATAACCTAGGAAACAAACTAACTAGCTACAATAAAACTAGCAATGTTATTGTTTTCTGAGGTGTGCTTCAATACTAGCATTAGCTGTTGTCTAAAATGTTTTTCTCTGATTTCCCAAAGGATTTTAAACATCAGTTGTGTTATCAGTTGCTAATTTTTCAAGAGTTGTTAAAACAGCAGCAGCCTATTGGGAGAGGGGTGGGATTGTGTATATAGCTGATGACTAACAGACGCACATACACTCAAGAATGAAAAACACTGTTATCCACCCACATGTTGCCTCCAGGCAGTCTGCCTGACATTTCTATTGAAGTGTGATTTACAGTAATAATAAAGCTGTAAACGCTGAAGCTGATTTGATTTGCTGAATTTATTTTTCAACAAAGATTACTTTGAGCTCATCCAGTTCAAGGCTATAAGAGTTATGAATAATTCTATTTATTGGAAAAACTCAGCAGAGATCCAACAAAAAGACGGTTTATTCATAATAGAAACAATCTCTGGCATATTTAATGACGCAAATATCTTTGTAGCTGTATATATTCTGTATTAAATAACGGACCTGAGGTCAGATTTTGAGTCCTGGTTGGAATAAAATGTACATTGGCAGGGGACCAATGCATTTTTAGTTTGGGATTAAACTGCAGTATCTGCAAATGTCCTGTAGATGGTGACACAGGAGCAATGAGAGTGATTTCAGCATGCGGTCAGTGAAGTGATCATGAGTGCTTCTTTGACAATACCTTTACTCAATTTGATTAAATATTTAAATGTGGAAATAACATTTTGTTTTATTTCTATATATGAATTGTTGAAAACATCTTTTTCCTATTTAAGACCCTTTACATATTTCTTGAGATTTCTTTGATGAGTAAAGCTATGGCCAATGTTGCCATTTTCACTGTAGACATTTGATGGATTTGCATCCCACCACCAACAAGTGATGGTCTGACTAACTTTTATAAATGAGTGTGATGCTGGGAAGGTACTTGGTTATTTCCGCTTGTCATCAGCCTGAAAATCTTAATGGATTCAGTGTGATTCATTCATTTCCTTTTATGAATTCAAGATTGCCATGGTGGTAAGATTTTGACCAGAAAGAAGAGGGAACCATGGTGCTAAACCAAACAAGGATGTGATTATGCAGCGGCAACAAGTTATGTTTTCTATTCCTCTCCGCTTCAATATAACCGTCAGAGGATTAGACCAGTTAAGTGAACAAATAAAGCAGGATTGAATTGAGACTTTTTTTTGTCCTCGCCGAGGTCTCCTGTGTTTGTGGTGTGCAAGAACAGATCTGCAATCAATACAAAACACCTTCTCTCTCACGCAACACAGATGGAGTGATTTGGAGGAATAACAAAAACTGTATTTTATCTTCGACAACTTAATCCTGTTGTAAGCCAACAAGGATTTTCAGGACAACCGAATAGCATCAAGAGAATAAAGGATCCATTTCATTTAGCGCACTCAGAGAGCACAGACCTCCACCAACGATTCCTTAAGAAGATGCATATATGCAACAACAGCCACTATATTTATGTCTGGATAAATTCCAAATCTATAACAAAATCTCAGCTTTGCATTTTATTACCGTTTGTGCCTCTAAACTTGAAATTTTTCACATACTTTACACACTTTTGTAAGAAAGAGAAAACTGTTTTTTTATCATGTACTTCTTATCAAAAACACTTGTAACAAATGCTTGATGTTTGCCAGGAAGAAATTCTTACTGATCTGCTGTAAATTACATTTTCCTGAGCTGGATCACCATCCACCTCAAAGATTGATTGGGCTCTTTAATGGCACATGCTACATGATTTTACCAAGTATAATGCAAATTGCACATATAGTTTTTTTTTTTAAAACCTGCTAACAAACAGACTCGGGAACAGTACCAAAAACGCCACCGCCATTGCAGCTCTAACACCGCTAAATTTCATTGAGCACCATCGTCAGGTAGAAATTGTAATGAAGGGGCGCCAGTGGCCAAGTGGTTAGGGCCCTGATTTTCGACTCTAGAGACATTTCTGCATTTTAGGGTTAGGGTCCACCGATCCAGGTGTTTATTTCTTTACCTATGTCGAGGTTGCTGGTTTTTATTATTTTAGTTTAGGCTGGAGATCACCGGCAGTCCAGTTCGGTCTTTTATTTTCTCTTAGGTGAGAACATTTTTTAGAATCTTTTAGAGGTAAAAGCGAAAGCGAGGGCCCATTGCATGGTTGGCTCAGCACCTTCCCATCTTTTGTTCTTTTTGGCCAGGGTCTCCAGTCCCTTTTGTTTTCTTTGGTTTATTCTTTATCTCCTGAGTATTTTTTGGGAAGATTTCTGTTAAATAAAGCTCTGGGTTTAATCTTTAAGCTGTGTGGTGTCCCTTTATGTTTTTCGGTCTCCATGTTTCGAGTCGTGGTTCAATTATTTTGGTTAAGGAGGCCGTAGTAGTATCAAATAATAAATTAAAACCAAAATTTTCTGGAAACTTGGAGATGTATCAGAATGATAATGGCTAACAGTTACAACAGAATCCGGGGTTGAGAACAATGTATTTGATGTGTATTTTCATTCTAAAGTTTGACCCATGTCCCATCTGTTAACATGGAGGAGGCGGGGTTTGTGCAGCCAGAACTCTAAGGCTTTTTAGAGGGCCTTGTTTTTACAGTCTACATTATATGCTAGCAAACAGAGCTGCGAGCATGATTTCGGACTTCTTGTTTGTCGAGTTATATTTTGATTCAGCGTCTTCACAACAATAAAAGTCTTTCACAGGTTAATTTAGATAATGAAAAATGTTACATTTCCCTCTAAAATTAAACCTTTTATTGGAGCTAGAGATACAAAAGTTAGCTTTAATGTCATCTGCATACGTCAACAAACACAGCACGACGACCTGGCTGCAGTACATGATCATTCCTTTGGCTCTGAAACACAATATGTCATGAAATGCTTAGTCTGAACTTTTGACTCCCTCTGCTGATCACCATTATGTTTTCTCACCACAGGACACGGACCGACTTGACACACTCACATATGCTCACATAGATAAGCTGCTGGGCTGGGTGGACAGCTGTGGTGTCAGGGGGGAAAACACACACATACACGCACACATCTGGAGAAATGCTTGTTGTGTTGTCACGAGACCGGCTGCCAAAAAGAGAGGGAGGAGATGGAAAAGTGAAAAAGTACTATGACACATGCTTATAGGACGGGAGTTTTTTTCTTACTATAATGGAAATTGATGGCAGGAGTACTCAATGTCCCTGACTGTTCTAGTGAAAGGTAACCCCACCTATAGACAAAATCGTGCAGCAACTTGGGTGTTGTAAAATGAAGCCAATGCGGAAGTGCAAAATCCTGCATTTCGTTGAGGGTCCGCTTGAGGCTGGACACAATAACCTCGGAAGTCACTACATTCCGAAAAGCCCGTTTTTACAGTAGAAATTAACATGTTTGATACAAAAAACAAATTAGGTCTAATTTGTTATTGTCCACATTGGCATACCCTGTACCTGATTGAGAGGTGGGAGCAATGTAACGGTTTTTCAAGCGGCTTAAAACCCGCCTCAGCTCTCAGCCTGTCGTTAGGTTGTCTGAAAGTTATGCTGAGACATGGGGAATGCTGCCAATTACCGTCTGAAGCCCCCTCCCTTAACACATTGGTGTTGTCACTCAAGCTTCGTCCATTAATATTTAGAGTCTATGGACAAAAGACACAGCATAGACTGTATATAAAGATGGACAGAGAAACAGCTGCCTGGGAGTGAAGCCAAAATATTTTTCTGAGTAGTTTTGTTTTAATAAGTTATGCAATGCAGAAAAATAGCAAATATACGTAACTTCACAATCAGCATCTTTGTTGTCAAATGAAGCTACTTGCAGCGTTGTAAACCAGATTATCCTAGCAGAGAAAGAAAAACGGTTGCAAACATAACAAATACTAACACAGTCATTCAACTTTCCATTTCATCTGTAAGTTTCATGTGTGCAGAAGGGGTTTTGGGGAAAATGTTTGCTAACATGTTGCTATAAAAATTGTAATTATGGCAGCTTTAGGTTTTTTCTAAATAATAAATCCTTCTACTAAACACTTGTTTGAGTTCAACAACTTTTGCAATAAAGCACATGTGGATTTCATGCATCTCTGAAATTCTTACCAATTTATCTCCTCTCTTCATTCTTGAAGGTTATGTTCCCTTCAGTTAGTTATCACCAACACTCCACTTTATCTTGTCTGCAGCATCTTAGTGATGGGACAGGATCGCACGGCTTAATGCGAATGTGTATCTTCTGATCAGACATGTCTTATCAGCAGTGGGTTAACGAGTCACAGCATTGGAAATCATTTGTTTTTTGTTTCATTTTTCGTTTGCAGTTGAGTTTGAGCTACCGAAACAGACTGTTCAGAATTCTAAATTAAAGTACTTTGATCGCATGGGAAAGATGTTTCCTTCAAATGTTCAGGTCATCAAGCAACTTGCATGAAAACTGAACCGACATTTAGCAAAGTGTTAACGCATACCAACAATTGCTGCCATTACAAAAAAGAACAACTAGCTTTTAGCTGAATTTTCCTGCAAAACAAAAAGGTCCTAAGAAATGGGAGACGAATATATGATGCGATCCAGCTCTCGTACTTTATGAATTAAGGTAGTCTCAAAAACAGATCTTAAGGTTGCTGGTTGCAACCCTCAGTTTGTTTTATTAGGGACCCTTAGCTACTGGCTGCACATGCAGAGTGGAGAATCCAGAAGCTACCTTGTGTTTTTGACCCTGTGTAAGGAACGAGCCACAAGAGGCTGCTCCTGGTAGTTAAGAAGAATGATTGAAAGTTATTACACTTCAACAGAATGTGCAGCCATGGAAAAAGGTGAAAGAAAGCAAGTAAGACATTTGGAAATATTCAACTAAAGCGGTCTCATATTTTATTGCAAAGCCTATTGAAAATGCCCCAATTTATCGTCTTTTTGCTTTACGATTACACTCAGGTCTTAGCGCTAAGCAACAGATTTTCCCAAAAACAAACTCCCAAGGACAATTGTGGATTATTTTAAAACACTCATAACTGAACTGTGCATCACTTCAGTCTTTCGGGATTCTGGAAATGTCATCAGAACAGTATTTGTTGATAACAACCCAAAGATCGTCAGGTATGTATTTTAGGAGATCTCTGGTTTATCTGTTATCTGCAGTGAAATGTTTAAAAGGTGTTTATGGTCCTTTTTTCCCCCGCAAGAAATTGGAATCTAAAGTGTTGAAAATCCAAATGGACCAAAAGCCTTTGTTTCAAACTCAAAAGAGAGATTTATAGCTCTCGTACTACGATAAATCAAGAAAAGATCCATTCTGGCTTTGGAATATCAGTGTCCCTCCAAAAGGATGTTGGCTGTTAGGATGTTCTCCCTGGCAAGACTAGCAAAATACCTCTAGTATTTTGATGGTAACGTCATTAATGGCAACTAAGTAAGAATTTTGTAGGAACTCTGTCGCAGTGGTACCCATTAGGTCAGTTTGCTTGATGACACATCCACTTGTAAATCAAAATATTTGACTAAAGGCCTATTTTTTTTAGAACTTTGTTTTTGAGATTTTATTGATGGTTGGGTCAAACTTTTGACCTTGGAGGGCTAAAGTATCATTTAGACAAAGTCACTTGCTGTGGCAGAATCTGCCGTTTGGTGGCATCTTTAAACTTAAAATCTCATCACGTCCATGATAATGGGGGCCGCAGTGACTTCATCCATTAATATTTACAGTCTATGTTCAAAAGTTGTCCTAGGTTGTCAACGTCATCAACACTTCACCAAAATCCATTGGAGTCTTATTTACACACACATGGTTTCCAGTTGTGTCTGTTCTCTGTTTAGTGCCATCCTTGCCTGGAAATCTAAAACGGTTTGGATTCTGACAGTTGTTGTCGAATCAATGTGAAGTAACAGAAAAAGGTTCCAAGTAACAGAAAATGCAGTTGAAATACACCTGGGGCCAACTCCAGATGTGAAAACCATCACTTCCACTGACCTGGACTTGACAGCCCGCAGGTTCAGAAAAAAATCTGAATTTCTTTCTAATCCCAGGACGTCAGATATGAACACTTTGTTACAGCACTTTGAGTTGTATCCGGATTGTCTCGTGGTGTTTTGGAGAGCATTGGGAAAACTGAAGTTAACCAAAAGTTGACGACCTAGGACAACTTTTGAACATAGATTGTAAATATTAATGAACAAAGCCGGAGTGACGTCAGCCATCTGTTCCTGCAGGGGGCTCGGGAGGCTCATCAGCGTCAGCCCCCATGTTGGAAATGCTGTCTCAGCCTAACTTTCAGTCAACCTAACAACCGGCTGTGAGCTGGAGCTGAGAAGAGTTTTAAGCCTCTTGACGAACCGTTACATCGCGCCCACCTGTCAATCATGTCAGCTACTCTACACGCCTAACTACTGGAACTGAGGTGGGCCTCAATCCTCCTGATAAACATCTACAACTGTCACCTGGATCAGCCATTCCGCTAATTATTTATAACCTTTATAGCCTTAATATAATTAAAAAACACAAACCTTCCCAATGCTCTTCTGCATTGGCTTGATTTTTCAACACCATTTTTCTAAACCACACCTTCATTCAACTGCAGCTTTTGAGAAATGATAAGAATTTGAGCTTCTCTTTGAGTACATACAAATTCTTGTATCACAAAGTAAATTTTTTCCACCAAAAACACATCACTATTTTTGGACTAACTCTCATTGTCACACCTTCTACTTCCTTTCTACCTTATTCTACCTTAACCCCTCTTAGAGCCTTACTTTGTTTTTCCAGGCAGGAGAAAAGTCCCTCGAATGGCCCATAGCTGTTTGATTGGCAACGATATAAACCTGTCTGCCTCCAAGACTGGATAAACAGTCCTGACTGCCGGGCAGTCACGGACTGTTCCTCAGCTGTTTGTGGTGATGGAAAGATATTAAAGTTCTTTGATTAGAGATGCCTTGTAGACAGATCATGTGTTTCACAAGATTGACCACATAATTGTTCTTTTTTTTCCTGTTCTTAAATTTTAACACAAAGAAAGCCAAGATGATAAAAAACCAGATACTGAAAGCTTAGTGTTTAGGTGATTTAAGACCGGAATGGATGGAGGCCTCAGGCGGATGCAATAAAATTAAAATCCTGCATAAATCTCTCAAATTAAATCTTTGGCCTGTGTTTGAATGTGTCCAGGAACGATTTGGGATGTTTTTTTGGAAACTGAATTAACCATGGCTTCACTTGTTTTTCGCAGCGTTTAACTGGAGTGGTGTTGTTTGCTCTCAAACAGAGGAAAGCTGTAAAACAGACCGCAGGGAAACATACACAGAAACAGCGGGGTGAAGCGGCTCAGAGAACAAAACGAGTAAATCTGAGGGTAAGGAAGGAGATCTTTTATGCCATTATTTTAAGCTACTAATTAGTTTAGTTTCCAATCTGGGACAACAAAGACGTCTGCTTGTTTAAAAACCTATCTATAGAATCCCAGAAAGAGGTAGAAATGTTTTTCAGGTTTTGTTGCATTAACTACCCCAAATCAATTAATTATTATAGAACACTAAGATAAATATAAAGTAGTCACATTTAAGGTGCTGACATGATTGATTTCTTTGTCGTTTTCTTTGAAAACTGGGCAATTCATGTGTCTTAATAACTGATAAGATTGATTAGGATGGATTCTTTGAGCTTCAGTGCAGTCTTTTTATCCTTGCAAATTCCTGAAATGACAGAAGGAAAATCTACCGCTAGCTTGTCCTGATCCCAAGTCTCTGGACATAGATCAATCAATCTATAAAGACCAACAAACTTTTTCCAACGACCATATATATTGTGTATCGTGAGGGAGATTTAACCTTCAACAAAGGCACTTAAAACATCCAATATTTGCAAAAAGGTTGAAATTGGTATCCATCAAAACGTCTACTTTCTACTCTGCAGTTACAGGGAATAACAAGTTTCTGAAAACAATTGTGTGTTATCATCTGCATCATATAATACTTTTTTTTATTAGGTCCAATGGGGATATTGGAATTTTATGTTTTACACTTTTTTATGCTGCTGTTGCAATGCCTGGCACCAGTGTCCCATGCCTAGAAAGCACTGGTGAAACTAAAATAGAGAGGGAGGGAGAGAGCGAGAGAGGGAGGGAGGATTCCTCCACACACAGCTCCAGGGTGGTGAAAAGGTTAAGCCAGCCCCCTCTCTGCTGCTCCCCCCCGTCCGGGCTGCAGCTCATCATCAGTCCAGCACTGCTTGCCTTCACAGCAGCAGCTCGTCTTTACGCACAGACGTGGACAGATCCGAACTTTACACTACACTTGGTCGTCTTTCTCCTGTGTCCTCTACCATCTTATACGCTCCAAATGAAAATCAACATTTGCAGCAGCGGACGCATGGAGCTCTAACTTTGCTCCATTTTCTTTTTGTTTTTGTTTTTTGTTGCCCAAGTCCGTGGAAGTTGTTGTTGTTGTTACTGTTTTGCTGTTCCCTTGGTTTTTTCATTCTCTTTATGGTCTGCTAATGCGTCGGGAATGCCATGGCCACTCCGAGCGCACAGCAGCAGCACCAGGATTATTACAGATCGGTGAGCAGCGAGTCCACCACGTACATGATGGTCCCGGCCGGCGGACCGAGCGGCACGGCGCGCCGGGAAGCGCCGTCCAAGATGTGGGTGGCGATGGTGGTGATAGTGGTGGTGGTGCTGCAGATCGCCTCCACAACGGGGCTCTTTCTCTACCTGAACATGTCCATATCGCAGGTAAGAGCCGCTTTACACCTACTGTTTTTTTTTTTTTTTTGCTGCGCTTTGGTCACCAAGTGGGAACTTTGGAAGAGGCTGCAGACACTTAAGAAATGCATCAGGACAGGCTGCAGTTTCTGCGCAAAATGAGTGAATTTCCAAGAAAATCTGGTACTAATTTGAATTCCCCCTAAAATGTTTAGCAGAGTGAGTTTAAATGTTGAGTTTTATACATAAAAAAACAAACACATTTTCTGCATTCTTCATTTACAAATCCCAGTCATAAAAATGTTTGTTAAAAAACATTTTTTTTATGGAGATGAAATGAAACTTCAGTTAGGGGGAGTAATTCCTTTCTGGAAGAGGTTTGCCGCATTTCGCCCCCGCGTTTGACTCGCCAGGCGCAACGAGAAGAGAACAGCTTTTGCATGACCTGACTCGTTGAAAGTTACAAGCTATCAAGGCCGGGAGCGAGCTGTCCACCCAGCGGCGTTTAAACTGCACACGTCGCCCCTCATTAATGGAGCACATGTTGGAACTATTTGTGTGGAAAAGTGTAGTCTTGGGGGTGCAGCAGAGGGGCTGGCTTTTGAGTATATTGCAGATGTTGTGTGCAGAGGTTATACATGCAGGTCAGTTTTTAGAGCTGTAAGCCATTCCCTAGAGTTTAATCCCCCTTTATCCTTAAAATAACCACAAGCAGGTAGCTTAAAAGGTCTGGAGGTCGTTGCATTTTGCCTGAAGGTTTTTTAATATGTTACATGTCTGAAGCTAAGTTGAGCAAGAGACCTTTTGCTGCAACATTTGCCGGGCTCAGGTTTGATTTCTCACATCAGAAATCAATTAGCAGAGCTGCTGTCACCGCTACAGTCAGTGGAAGTAAACACTGACCTGCAGCACCAGTTATGAGTCCAACTGCATAAGTAGTAGACTGTATTCAGCTTTCTCTTTTTAAAAAATCAGATTTCAGTGTCCTCCTTTCTCCGTTAGGGATTTGTTATGAAAGAGCAGCGACCTACATGCCTGATATGATAGATTAGGTACACCCGAGGGTTTAATGCATGTTAAGAAGAGGTCTACGACGAGATATGCAACATGTGGTTTCTGATGCACAGCGTAAGGGGGGGTTCATACATTGAACCGTTTAACAAATCTGCAGGAAAGAAGTAGGAAACTGGTGTATGGATCACAGCGAGGGTCCAGTTGAAACTGTAACTCCTTTAGAGAGAGCTCCGCAATCTCCACATGAGAGTAAATATCTGTAAGAACTTGCGGTGGAAAATATGTCATGCTTTCCGCATCCTGCTGGGGTGAGAACAGGTGTGCTTCAGACAACTTTTCATGCACATGTGTCCTGCATCAGTGCTGTAGATCATTGAAAGGGGGAGGGGAACATAAAACGGCGGCGTCTCTCTGTGATAGCCTACGATTTATTAAGACATGTGATGGCTGAACGGGCAAAAGAAGCAATTTTCTACTTCTCCTCATGAGCCTAAAGAAGGAAAAAGTTATGTCTGATGTTTGGTAAAGCATCTGCTCTGATATCAAGCTGTTAAGCTAATGCTTCAGTCCAAAGACACTCAGGGAAAATAAGTCTGTGGGAGTTTAAAGTGATGGATTCACATTTGTTCACTGAAACAGCGGGGGCCAGGGAGTAAAACATCTCAAGATGAATAGTTGCTTAGCGTAATAGATAGAAGTCACCATAATTTTTTAATATAGATTTCTTTGGGCTGTCAACATTAGCTAGTTAATTGTGATTAATCAAGGTCTGAAATTAATGCATTCATTAATCGCAAGCTATTTTGTCCCTTTAAGCGCACCGTTGATAAGTCTCCCTATAGTCGCAATGGTGGAAAAATTAGGGTTCAGCATATTCACCAGAAGAAATGGAGGTCAACCCCGTACTCAACTGAATACATACCTTAAGCCATTATACGACAATAACCCTGTCCTAAATAGCCCTACATTTCTGACAGAGAGCTTAGTTTGAGTGATGCTAATGGCAACTTCCAAGCTATGGGAGAAAGACTTTGTGGAATGAAGGGATTTCTGAGAAGATTTCTGGTAATAATGCTGTCAGAAATCCTCCTGCTCTCTCCTCTTGGTTTATGGACTTCCTTTCATGAAAGGAACTCAATATGAAGGCAAATCTGAATTTGGCTGCGTCTGCTTCCAATCGACTCCACGGCATGAAAGCAGCAATCCTTTTATCAGCAGAGTCAGCTGTAGAAACAGTCCTTACATTCTTTATGTAGAAGTAAATAAGAGACTATATATGTTATTCACATTGTAGGGTTCAGTCTGTTTTGTCTGGCACGCTGGAGTTGGCAGGAAGTCACATACAGGACAGAGAGAGAGGAGACACTGGACAGAGACGAATGAAAAACACGGAGCTATGTATCTTGAATGTGGGGAATCCCCCGGTTCTCATGCGAAGGCCGGCTATTTTTAATCTGGAAACAGGCCCCTCTTTGAAATCGCAGCACAGTTACACCCCACCAATGCCAGGCTGGTTAAGACAAAAGATGCTGCGAACAATAAAGGCGCAGCACAATGAGGAACGCCCTGGTGTTGCCCCAAAGTTGCAGTATTCACACACAGGCAAACAGATGCAAACAAATATGGAAGCTTCCGGGCCTCACATGCGTGTATGCCCTTTGTTGTACTGCTTGTTGAAGCTCTTTTTACAAACTACACATTTAATACATAAATGTACTGTGGGTTATGGGTAGAGTGGTAAACGTTGGACAGATTAGATTTATGTCTGGTATAAATTTGGTTGAGTCACATATACAGTACATTTTAATCCAATTTCATTTCACTAATTACTTCAGTGATTTTTCAAGGGTTGAAATACTTTACATCTCAGCTGCTCCTGTGTAAAGTTAGTGTTTTTGTCATGTAAGCTAAAGCCAGCATACCTGCACTAGCATATGCGCACCAAAGTAAATGAGAAGTTTAACGAGCATTAGCTAACAAATGCTAAAATTTGCCAAGTGCGTGGTAGTTTCTTGAAAGCAGTTCAGTTTGTTACAGGCGGCTTAACAGTTTGAGTTTAAGTTTGAGGGGCCCCCTGTGAATTTTAGCCTGGGGTTTGAATGAAGCGCCACTGAAAGTCCAACACTGATCAGCATTACAATAGTTTCAGGATGCCTGAGAAGATTGACGGCTCAAAGGTGTGACAGTGGCATAAGTCAGTGTTTCAGCAAATTCTGTGTCTTGGTGGGTTTTCTTAGAACATTTGAGGCTTCTAGTGTTATCTGTGTAAGATTGGCATTCCATCCCTTCCACTTCACTGGTCCACTTTATTATTGTTTGGGTTCACTGATAGGCTCTGACTCACCCAGACATGCAACAATACACCCGGGGTGTGTGTGTGTGTGTGTGTGTGTGTGGTCTGATTCACACTGAAGAAGCTCTGGGTGTTTGATTGGGTGTGTGTTAAAGTGTGTGTGGTCCACTTAGTCCCCTAAAAAGTCCAGTTTTTGTCCTCACTGCCTGTCTTTGTCTTTTTTTAAAGTGTGTTTCTATGTGGACGATCTTGTGCTTTATCTAATTGACCCTTAGATGACCCTTTGGTGAGCAGATGAGGAAAACCCTTCAAAAATATTGACATTTCCATGTCCATTCTGAAATATATACTATAACAAGCATCATTCAAAAGTAATTTAAGGCTTAAAGTTTAGAATCAAGTCAGATTTAGGCTTGTGATGACAAGACTTAGCAGTAAATAGAGTACTCAGGGCCCTATTAGAGGCCCTAAACTCTCTGACAACCACGTAATAACCTTTCTAAAGATTACTATCTGGAAGGATGATTTCACAAGGATGATGGGGACTTCAAGGGATTGAGAGCTCAGCGGTGAGTTCAACACAAGCAACAATTGTCACTGCCGAGAATGGACAGCTAAGTTTCTGTAGAGGTTCAGGTGCACCTTCAGGGATTTCCTCCATCAACTCAATGAACATAAATCAATTACTACATTGAGTTGATCAAACAACTGTTTGCAAAATTCAACCAAATTTTCCTTTTTCCTGCCATTTGAATGTAAAGATTTGACACTTTTCTTTGCGGTGCATTGATAGTGAACACTGGGTTTTGGCTTACTTGACAAACATTGGTAATGGTAAATAATTTGATAAATAACTTCACATTTGCACAGATGCAGGTGTGCATGGGAGACATTAGATTGCATTACTCTGTTTATGGTGTAATTTGAGATTTAACCATCCACCTGGGAATGGTTTTCCAGCCACAGTTCCACCTTGAAATCCACTCTGCTATTTGCTTGTCAAAAATCCAATATTGGTTGGTATCACCGTGTCCTAGTGGTCTAAGGATTTACCGGACTTTAGGAAAATCAGTTTGTAAAATCAGACCCCTTGAACAGACTCACTGTTGTCCACGGGCAATCCAATAATATTTCCATAGACCTAGACGGATCTCTAAATCAAATTTCAAGCTACTTCCAAATGTGACTTGGATCCAATTTCCCAAAAAGATTTTTCAGTCCAGACTTTTTTGTATGGATATAATCTTGATACGCCAATAACAGGCTGACTGTATAAGCATGCCAGTATGCCCGTGAGCTGTACTTTGGGATCCAATCTGGTTCAATTCTTGCGCGCCATCCTTATGCATGTCAACCCCATTCTTTATCCCCATTTATTCCAATATCAACATTAAATACATCAATATGACAGTTGATGGAAAGAAAACAACCAATATATAGCGGCTCCCACCATAGTGGTGTTTATGTGCTTGGAAAAAAGGTAAAAAGAGGAGGGATAGAAAAATGTGGACTGGGCATTGGGGAGGGAGAAGCGGACGAATTTGGATACCAGTGGTACAAAGAGAGCTTGAGGTAAGTCATGAGATTGTTAGCATACGCTTTGGTGCTGGTATGATCACGCTGAGTTTCATGCTAACGTGGATCGCAGAAGCTTTTACGTATTAAGCTAATTGTCATGATATTTGCCGCAAGCTGTCTCTGATCACAAGACCGGGACATCTGTGACCCTCAATCATAGTGCGAAGTAGGACACCAGTTTTGGAGCCGTGACCACAGATATTGCCATGGTTGATCATCTTCATCGTATGGAACGGTACAAAACGGTCTGTACCCGCCTTAAGACATGAAGCACGACAAGGGGACAGGATATTAAATGCAACCAGCTCCCTCACCCTGAATGAAACCAATGGCAGAATCTTTGCGGTTTTATGGCACAACGTCTGAAACGCCGGGCCACATATTGCTTGAATTTCAGAGTTGGCTTCGGCAAGCTTCAGCTGTACTGGTTTGGGACTGACAACGTGTTCCCTCCTGCTTGCATGCTGGAAGATCAGCAGCAACTTCAAGACTGTGAAATCAGGTTGAAGACGGTCAGTAAATATCAGTTCTGTTCAATCCCTGACACACAAAGCTGTTTCCCAGTCCGACCTCCCTGTGTGGCCACGGCTGTTGTAACCAAGTAATTTCTGACGCAACCCCCTATAGCACATTATAGAACCGTATGGACCAGTTTTTTCCATTAGTGCATAAATCTGCTTTATATTTACCCAAGAGTTTCACACTAGATCATGTTTTATTGGACGAGGTCAAAGTTCAATTTAACGTAAAAGAGAATCAATGGAAAATCAAGCAAGAATGCATGTGACACGTGTGTTTCATATACAGGGGGGGATGAGGTCTCTTAGGTGTGTTTTTCTTTGTGTGTTAGGGAGAGAGCGAGAGACTTGTGTTCATCATCAGAGACCAATTTAAAGTCAAATCAAATCCATCAGTCTAAATATTTAGTTTTAATTCAAAGCTACTAATATAAACCTCCCACAGCAGACTCCATGGCCAAAACACACAACTCCACCTCCTTCTCTCTCTTTCTCTCTCTTTCTCCAACTCACCTTTTTCCTCTCTCTCTCTCTCTCTCTCTCTCTTTCTCTCTCTCTTCCCCCCCTGCAGTCTCTCCGTGTTATGGTTCAAGTACACTTCGAGAATCGGGTTACAGTCAGTTTTAGGGCTCCAGGCAGGAGGGGGCAAATTTTTCAGGAGTGACACAAGCAGTATTTATTTTATAAGGTACAAGTTAAGTGACTCTTTGGCAGCAATTTATGTGTGTGTGTGTGTGTGTGTGTGTGTGTGTGTGTGTGTGCATCTAAACCAGCCTTGGGCTCGTCTCCAAGGTTACATAAGGTGTTTCAATGTGTGTGGGATCCTA
Organism: Labrus bergylta; assembly: GCF_963930695.1. Classification (NCBI taxonomy): domain Eukaryota; kingdom Metazoa; phylum Chordata; class Actinopteri; order Labriformes; family Labridae; genus Labrus; species Labrus bergylta. The sequence continues at coordinate 3,996,258 of NC_089216.1, read as the reverse complement.
AAACAGAACAAGGAAGTGAGGATGCTTGTTTGTGTACAAAGACATATGCGGTTAATGGAAGATGATTTAAGTGGTATTCGGCCTTGGTTTCTATCTTCATGACCAAATGTGACAAGGCCAGGATGACATGAAACAAGAAATCGTTTGAACTTCCCGAGAAACGTTTGGTCCTTTTTCTGTCGAGAATCAATAATTGTTCTCGCATGACCCTTCGGGATTTTGCGTAATTTTTTTCACCAATTTTTGAAGAAACGTCCTGAATCGATTGTCTTTTGAAGAATTCTTATTAGGTTTGACACAGACGCAGTGTCTTAGCACGAAGCTGCATGCACGCTCACTGTTTTCATGCCCGGGTCATTTGGATGAAGATGAAAAGGAAAGCAGAAAGAGATTGCCGGAAAGAGAGATGGAGGAAGAGGGAGAGGAGAAAGTGGGCATGACAGTTGAATCAACAAAGTGAGGGGGAAGACAGTAAGACATTATTATTATAATGAACTTGGATAAAAGCTCAGAAATCACTGGATCCTACAATTCCTTGCATATTTTTTTGTGTATGTGCAAATATTGGAAGGCTATTTGAAGGGGCCAAAGAATAGCAGACGACTTCTCTTAACACATAAATCACTGCATTAAAGGAAGGAGAGAAGCTAAGGAGAAAAGGAAACGAGACAGTCTTCATATTAGTTCATCTGACAGAAAACAGACGCACAAAGAGCCGCCACACACAGACACACACACGACTTGTGTGTCTTAACAGCTTGACACTTGAAAACAGGATATTTGCGTTCCCACGTTGGAATGCTCATTAGGATGTAGCTACAGCTGTGATCTGTGTGTGTGTGTGTGTGTGTGTGTGTGTGTGTGTGTGTGTGTGTGTGTGTGTGTGTGTGTGTGTGTGTGTGTGTGTGTGTGTGCGTGCCACAGCTGGTGCTGTCTGTGTGTTATCAGTGTGTTTGCAGAGTCAACATGGTCATAAAGGTCTGATAAGGGATGTTCATACGATGTGAGGGAACTGAAACCACAAATAAGCAGGTGATATCAGTGCTGCTGAGCTTTCTGTACACCTGCTAGCATTTCAATTTCTTCAATTAAGTTTTTGCAAATACGTTCAGTTTAGGACCAAAACAGCTACAAACATTCAGTACAAAATGCCTTACAAGCATTTTATAAGTCCAACAATGTCGTCTAACTTGAGATGTCGTGAATTAAAAGATGAAAACAAAAGCTGATTTAATAGCCACAATCTGTTCGTTATCAACCTGAAATAAAATTGTTGGCACTTGAAGAGAGTCAAATATATTTAATTATGTGATTTATTAGATTATTGGAGCACATACATGAACTTGCATTCCCATAAAAAGTGTTCAGTTTTGGGGCGAATAAATGGCTCCAGAAACGACCTAATAATCTGTGGTGTTACCAGGAAACAGATGTATGAGGGTATAATGTATATAAATTGGAGAGTTGAAGTCCACCTTTACGTTGACCTGCTACAATGAAATGTCCTTCCTCTTGTCAATCTGTCTTCCCGTATTTCCGACCTGCGCTGTATGGGCCCCATATGGCTCCCATCATATGAAAACCAAATCCTTCCCATTACTTTCTATACATGTATCAAATCGAAAGAAGGATGGAAAAGATGCTGCTTTCCTGTGCTGGAACATCTTCAATCCAACCAGGGCTAAACCTTGAAATTGGCGGGGGATGATGCAAGAGGAAAAGATTGAGAAGAAAAAAGTATTTGAAAAGGAATGTACATAAAACGGAGTGTTTTGTGAATAGCAGAAACCATATCCAACGCCTGTAAATGTGACCATTTCCTCCCCGATTATTGACATTTTTGAATCCAAAATGTAAACTGTATTCAAAACATCTTCAGAATCTGAAACTCTGACCCACACAAACCTAATTTATTAAGTCATTAAAGCACTAAACGTTCCTGCCAACCATTCTGCAAAACATGGAACCATTCCATGCATAATTTTAGGAATAAAATGTCAAAATTCCGGAATTAATTTCCCCCTAGTGTCACCACTGGAGAGAAATCGATTTATCAACTATTATAGTCAGTCTTCAGAAGAACTTTTACGCCCAAACTCCCAAATAGCCTGTCACTCATGAGGATCTGCTTTTGTTCAACAATATGATGACTCAACCTAGGGGGCTTAGGGAATGTGTAATGATCAACACTCAAAGTATGAACCAAATGATTTACTGGTTTGTTTTAAGAAAATATCCAGATGAGTAAAAAACTGAAACTACAGTTAATGTTTCAGGGTGTGAGGGCAGCGGACACATCGAGTTGCTATTTTCTGCCTCATGTTCCTTTTAAGACATTGCAAAAAGCGGCCATCTTTAAAATTTCCAATGTCTTGCCATGTGTCATGACTGCAGTATGGAGCATCGTGCAAGTGCAGCACAGAGATGAGAGTTGTGGGTAAAGCCGAAAGACTCAACGTTCATCTTTGATCGTGAGGTGCATGTCTAAGGCCCTTGAACTTTGGGCACTACTCTCGTCACTGTGTTCAGATTGTGCTTTGCTGTCGGAGTTGTCTTTGTGTTTAGTTTCCACTCTTCGGCTCATCTCACGCTGTGTGCTATCGTGTTGACTTTAACAAAATACTGTACTGTCATTGTCAGGAATAATGTTATTTCCTCTGTTTTTTCTACCACCCATTCCTGCTTCCATCTCATTTAGTTTTGTGGTTTGTGGTCATTTTTAGTCTCAATGTAGCCTGTCATGCCATGCCGTTGCTCTTGGTAATCGATCGGTCATTGTAAGCCAATTTGGTAGACATGGCAAAACCCCTAGGGTGTGTAGTATTCATAGTAGTGTTAACATATACTGATTGCAAATTTTGCAGCCATATCGGTGAGTAAAGGGGGAAAGGGTACAAGTTTCTTTGTGGGTTCTTTTCCAGGCGCACACGCTCACGCAGCGACCGATAATTGGTCTTCAGCAACCTTAACCTTTGCCTTAGTTACAGTATATGTTATCAAATACCATTGTGTCCCATAAATGGTGTGCTCCATAAATGTTGTGCGTTCATGGATCTGTGTGTGTGTTATACCTGATTAGCCAATAGTTGCTAGGATGGAAAGTTCTTAGTTGGTCTTTCGCGGTCTATCCCTGGGAATGGGCAGACATCTCTGTCCTGGAACAAGAAGGAGGGCTTGTTAGTGTCAACCAAAAGTCTCTCGAATTATTCCCTCCCTTAAACACACACGCACACAGATTCATTCTCTTTCTCATATCAGCATTCTGACACTAAGCCCAGCAACAAAAACCCTCCTGTTCCTCTGTCAGCTCTCATTTACGTACCAATTAAACAGCTGGCAAACTCTTTTCTTCTCGCTTGTCCAGTTTCACCAAAATGATCTCGTCTATCTCTCAAACCAAATCTTGTCCTACTTACACAACAGTTTCCTACTCCATTACACTTGGTGTTGGTCGTCCTTTTGTCTGTCTCATGTCCCACTGACTGTGAAGGACACTCTAGTTCTGGCGTTAAACGAAAGTCCATTATCGTAGCTTTTGAAGATGTATAACGCTCTAACATTAACACTGTTGTCTCACTTTTGCAGCGCTTTAAAGACCTCTGGACTGCAGCTAGTGTTTGGCTAACTGTTTCCCTACAAAAAAAACCACCTTGTTAGAAGCTTGTAAGGTTTTTGGACATGTCATCCATGAACTAATGAATCAACCACTGAGCATGAATTTGGCTTTGTCAGCAGCTGCTGAATGGAAAACCCAATTTTGAAAAGCATGGGAAAAGAGGTGAAATCATGAACTTGTCAGCCAATAATGTGATTTTAAGTTATTCTATCATTATTCGGTTGAAGTTGTCATGTTAACCAAATTGAAATATCATGGCACCATGGTATCGTCATTTAAGCTGTCTGGGAAATTCGACATTGGATGAGCAAACTCTCAAATTGATTACGTTTACATCGGAAGAAGGACAGGTCGTCGTTTTGAGAGAAGTCTTCCCTTGGCTCTTGTGTGTCTTAAAATCTTAAATGACTGGAATTCAATATCTTCAGCCGAGGCTCTGTTGTTACTTGAAAGGATTTTTATTCTGGTATACCTCTACTTTCCAGCGACATGAGGGAATGGGAATGAAATGCAAACATACTCTACATGTTTGGAAAAGGAGATAAGAATGCAGAGGTCCTGTGTTCCAGAAATAGTTCCTTGGATGGCTTGGCCTCTTGTAGAGAAGATAAAAATCTACACAAATGTTATGAAAACGTGCCAATATAGGGCCTGGTTCCTTAGCTGACTCAAGATTTGAGGCCAGCTGAGAAAACAGTCTCAACTGTGAAGTCACAAAGATATTTTTTAATTTCCCTCCACATTATGTATTTCTCTGATATTTCTTAGAAGGAATGATTTGATACAACCAAGAGCCTGTAGCCCCATCTTCGAATAATATGCTAGAGTCAGTATGCTAGGTGGTCATCCAATAAACATCTCAAAAGGGAGCACAATGATGGTGTGGAAGTAAAGGTCAGGGGTCTGCTAATGAGGGTTCATCTTCTGGAGGCCATGAGTGACTCTGGAAAATGTAGTGGCAATCTATCCGGTAGAGAGGAAATACATTGAAGCAAATAATATTTATCTTAGAAATTATCAGTATCAAAGAAGCTGTTTGTGTGCTGCTAACTGGAATGTGAAGCTCATTTCTCAGTAATCAATCTAAACCTGTAATCTGCTTTCACTTCAAGGACTTAGAGCCTTGTGATAGCTCACGGAGGTAGTGACAGCTCGTGATAACCTTTGACTTTTCAGCCATACAGAGAAAGAAACTCAAGTCTGGCTGACGTCTTGCTTGATAACGTTCATGCATTTGTAGTCAGTGTTATCTGGATATTGGCATATGTTGATGTTGATTAAGATTTCACAGGCATAGCAGGTAATCTCCAAAGTAAGGGCATATTTATACAATGGCTTGGGTTTCATTTCAAAGTTGGGGGAGGGGCAATTGGAACATCTTGCAGTCTTTTCTGCATCAGAAAGAGAAGTCTTCTAATTACATGCTTTTATTGGTTATGGAAATGCTCCTGTGGTCTTTGCCACAATATTTATAGATTGCACATTTCAAAGTTAAGGGGGGGGGGGGCACAAACATTTTATTGCCTTTAAAGTTGGAAATTCTGCACAATACCATAAAGTAGCACTAATTGCATGTCTTTTTTTGTGGTAGGAATTCTTTGTTCTAAATAATGTGGGTGTTTTTGTACCCTGCTTTGGCCAAATCTATGTCAAAGTGTGTACAGTATGTGGACGAATATATGGAGAGATGGAGAGTTCATTTGCAAAAACTGATAAATGCCATTCTGGAAAAAGCCCTGTGTTTGAGAGATATTAAATTCTTTGTAAATACATTTTTTTTGTAGAGGATGTGAGTCATCTTGAAGGTTTGATTCTGCTTTTATTGCACCATAGCTGTACACAATACTTCTATAGTCTATAGTTTTATCTATAGTATCAAAGTATAATACTTTTATTTGAGCATTATACTGAAGAACAATTAAGTCTTGAGGGAAAATATTTCCCACCAATTGAATGTTAGTTTCTTTCTGATATAAAACTTCCCTGTCCAACTATGTAAGAGTTTCAGCCTCCATTTTGAGGCAGACTTTTTTAAAGTATTTTCCTTCAAACTCATGACAAGGACACACACAAATAAGACAGACTTGTGTCTCGTATAAGAGAAAGTGTGGAGAGAGCATTCCCTGAAGTCAACAGTGTGTTTATTGTCGTAGCTTGTGACACCATCAGTTACTCATCTGCCAGAACAGGAGCTAAGAGCTGGGCTGCTTGTTTATATGGAACCATGTCGGGCGTAATTTGAAGCAAATATGCTCTGGTTTTCCATTTGGCATATTGAGTCCCCTTCTTTTGCAGCCCTTTTCCTTTAACAATAACCCTAAAAATAGCCCTAACCTTTTTTTTCTCTCTGTTTAAAAGATGTATTGTAGAACTTTTTGCCTTTATGTAGACAGGACAGTGGATAGAGTAGGAAATCAGAGAGAGAATAGAGAATGACAAGAAACCTCCGTAAATGGGGTGCCACCCACTCTAGGTCATCTGCGCCCCAACCATAACCTTTTCTTTAAAACAACCTGCCCTTATTCCCTCTACTGTTCGGTCTTGTGTGAACGTGTGGATCCCACCAGAAAAAACACGTATCAACTTCATGTTATGCCACTATGACAACACTTCTGAAGGCCTCTTCTGAGTCATACTTGCTCACCACCTCCTCGTGCAAAAACACTTGCCCACCCAGGCTGGACCTGCCCACCCACAGCCAGGCACCCAAAGGACCCCACATCAGCAAACTGACCAGAACTTCATTCATCACCTTCCTTTTGTTTCCTTTGGTCTTTCATTAACTGTACTTTGATTACATTTCTATCATTTTCTCAGCTGTAATTTCCCACAATACAACCTTTAATGTCATCCTCCAGATGTGGAAAATGTAATCATGAATTCTGGGTAAATGATATGAATTATACAAAATAAAATGTCACCAGTCGTTGGTGACATTTCCCAAGTAGAAGCAAATACACTCTCCAATGGATGACGGGTGTAAAGACAAATCTTTTCTTCCCATCTGGGTGGAAATGTTCCTTTTTACAAGGAATTTAAAATATGTAGGTATTCACTTGGCCCCTTCTTTCTCCATTATGTATATTTTAATTTCAAGAAGTTGCTCAAGTTTTCTTGCTTGTTTTGAAATTCTGGTTGGTTAATTGAGGAAAACGTCCTGTTGGTAAACTTGTAAATGATTGACCAATCTGATTACACCACCGGTTTTGCCTACTTTGGCACCTGGCTGTCTTATCATTGGGCTTCCATTGAAGCTCCAGAGTCTGAGCTCAGCCCGTTTGTCTTCCTTGTAAATCACTCTCTCTCACATCAGCTTCGTCGCCCCGGGCGATTGCGTCGGTATGTGTGCACAGGTGACTGAGACAAACTGGAAAGTCCTGACCTCTTCTTGCTATTCTCATTACCTCTGTCACCCTCCCTCTTTTTCTTTTCCTCTTCCCCGTTCCAAATCCACATGACGAGAACCAGAAACTTAACCCTTGGAGCTGGAGTGAAAACTTATGGTGACTTAATTTCTCAATGCCTCCAGCTTAGATAACACAGCCAACACTCCCATAAACAAAACCCAATAAACTCTGGGATACCAACAAAGAGACTTTATCCAAAGTAATCTTAACAGCTCTTTCATACCTAAACAGAAACACTCCCAATTGTTTTAAGGCTCAAGGAAGTTAGAGAGAAAGAAAGAAATGACCGGAATATCAGAAGGCAGGTCCACCCTGCTTTTGTGTGTCTTTAAACTTTATTTAAACTGGATGCAATCCAAATGAGCAGTCTTGACAAAGAGAGGTCAGAGTTCCACCCACCATGGCTGGGAGTGGTTTTCTGCAGACCTGCTGTGGGGTTGTGGACGCAATCACGAACTTGCAAACTGTTGCACGAATGCATTCACGCAATCTTACAAACACGCGGCGGTGAATATGTTTTTCACTGAAGCTCAGAAGTCAAAGAGTAACCAGTTATTTCCACAAAAAAGCATCCAGCAAACAATCACTAACTACATTCCTCAGCACAAAAGAGAGCTGGTTTACATGCACACACACAAACACACAAACACACACACTGAACAGGACACAATGGAAGTAACCACACGCAAATAATGCCATTAATGTCTCCAAACCAAAGCAGACTATCTCCTGGGCTGACTTCAATCAGAACAGCATGTGTTGACCAAATGTGGAAGAAGAATCACTACCCAAAACTCATTATCGACTTTGTTTTGTGTGTACAATCCAGTTTGTTTGCTGTGATTCAAATCCCCGAAAGTGAAACCCAAGGAGGCCAGAAATCACAGCAAGTCAAACTGTAAACTTCTGGCTTTTTCACACTTCAGTTTGTTGAATACTGTTGCCTCTCATTGTGGAAACTGATTATTTTTCTTTATGACCCCAGTTTGTATGCATGCTGATAAGATTTGAGTGAAATTCTATGTGCATGGTTGCGTCTTTAGCCTATGCATGTTCAGTAATCTACATCGATGCTCAGTGGAGAAGCTTCAGTATCTGCTGAAACTGAAGTACCCCTTCAATACTAGGTGGAAAAAATCATACCTATTACTGTTGGAAAAAACAGTTATTGTTCACATTTTGCAAGCATTAACAATCATTGACCTCTATGCTGAGCCCACAAAAATGTTGTTTCTTGTCATTACAGAATAACTAACCTAAAACAGGTCGATTTTTTGATGGGCTAATAAGCTAAAGCATTGGATAAGTGCACCAACAGGCCTAACCCTAACCTTCTGATATTTTCATCACAATAAGGGGGCTAGGACCTTAAAATCATAAAGCCAAGGTCATGTAGGAAATAACCAGAGCCTGTGCACCTAATGCTCCAAGCATTAACCTCGTCCCAAACCTAACCCTAACCCTGACGGCCAATTCAGAATAAAAGCCTTGGGATTGTTATTATTAAATGTAAAATAATGTAGGTTTAACTGCCCTATTTGTAATATACATTGTGATACTGTTAGCTAGAGCATTTATATTGCTATATATAAGTACATTTGAAACAAAACTACCATAGTATGTTGTAAATACCCCCATCTGCAATCAGTCATTTGTTTGTCAGAGCGTTACATTCTACGTCAGGGCACTACTTTTTTCTTTGCATAAAAAAAACATATTTGTCGTCATCAGTAAAAAAAAAAAAATAATTGCACGTAATCTCAAAATTTAAAGGTTGACATGGCGTCATTGAGAATCTCTAAAGTATCCCAAAGAAAATAAATCGCAATGCTCAAGTCAACTTGTTTTGAGGTCTTAGCATACAAAATAAATTATTTGTCAAGCACTTCCATTTTCAGGGGAAAGCCTTTATTATAATTCTCTTTCATTTCTCAACACTTTCCCCAACATCAACAAGTTTAAACAAGTCACTCAACACCTTGGGCTGCAGCTGCAAACACTGCTGAAATGTGCTGACTGTTATATGGAGGCTTTGTTCCTTTTACTGTCTGTCTGCTGTGCACATGCAGCTTTATTACGCTCACATGATATATTTCAGATACTTTTGAAGTTCTATAGGATAGTAAAAAGATCCCGGAGCAAGGTTGAACAGGGACACATTCTTTTCCTTGTGTGTTGATTGAAATTGCAGCTCCCTCCTCATTTTCAAACTACCTTAAAAGCCGCAATCAGAGAAGTTCTCCGAAGGTTTCTTGCGGACTATCGGCCAAATACGTGCTCATTAATGTGGGAAAATGGTAGTTCAAATGGAGTCATTCAGAGTGAGGTCATTTAGAGAAAGAAAGTGCTTCAGATTTGTTGGCGATCACAATATCTCTTATCGGTTTTGTCATTCAAAGTTTTCACATGAAACTGGAAGGATGACAAAACATTCAGAAGATGTTTTCTCTCCGTTTCACCTTGGGAGTCAACTAAAAGCCTGAAGTGTGATGTTAAATAACAATCCTCCCCTACCTTAGCTCATGAGTCAGGTTGTTGTTATTCTGTCAGCTTCACTTTCTATTTTAAGTCATTGGAAGTTTTTTGACCTCGACAAAAACAAATCAAACTCTGCATTTTAAGGCACCTGCTGCTGTTATCTTTCTCAAAGACCAAACACACATTCCCAGAAGGATGACTGGCGTTTCGAGGACAGACAAGAGTGCCATTGAGGTATGGGAAGAAGGAAGGTACGGTGCGGAAGTTGAGGATCCTTTTTGTTGGTTTTTAATCAGCTTAAGTCTGGGGCCGGGACTTCCTCATGAGGATACATTTCCAAAGCTGGTTTATTAATTCCTGTCTCATTTTTCTTTTTATAAAATAAGCTTTACTTAATGTTTCAAGTCACAGGGTCAAATTGAAGGCATTCACTGATCCCACAACTCTCCATTCCATCTCAAAAGTTCTGACGTTTAGGACATTTTTAACAAAAACAGAATGTGATGATTTTCAAAAAATCCCAGTTGAGTGACCATCTTGTCTTCGTTATCTTTTCCACAATTGTTGATAACTGCATTTGAAGGATCAACCCAATAAATGTGTATATCTATCTACAGATCAAACATAGATCTAAGAAAGATATCGGTGGATATATTGGGATCCAATTTTCTTTTCTCCCCAATATCGGCATCGGTATCGGCCCCAAAAATCCCATATCGGTCAGGCACTAATTGGAGCATTATGAAGCTTAAAATAGGACAAAGGAGACCCTGAACTGTTGAATAGCTGAAATCCTACATTCGGCAAGAATAGGACATCATTATCATTTCAAAATAAAAGAAACTTAAACAAATGCTTACAGAATGTTATTGAAAGAAGGTGCTACTACAGAGAGGTAAACACGACCCTATCCCAACTTTTTCTGAGACGTGTTGCTGGCATTACATTTGAAACTGGCATGTAAGTTTCCAAACATAATAAAGAAAAATCTCAATTCTGTCATTAGATATGTTGTTAGCTGCTCTACTTTCAATCAAATACAGGGTTTTAACGTTCGTCAAATCATCACATTCTGTTTTTGTTAGCATTTTATACCACGTCAACACTTTTTATGAAATGAGGCTGCAGTTACGGCCATGCAGTTTTTTTCTATTTATTCTCTACTTTAAATGTCTTAGCATGTGTCTGCACTATGGTTCTTTTCCTCGATCAAACTGATGTTGGCATCTGGGACAAGCCCAGGGCGCATTTGGTTGTATGAACCCATGTTAAAAACGCTGGTTCATGCTCCCCAAACCCTTTTAATGGCTGTTTTTTTGGCTCAGATTTGCTGGTCTGTATGTGTGTAGGGCTCTGGCACGCTGTTTGCAGTGGAGGGGGCTCTGTTTTTTCACTGCAGACAAAAACTTGGCATGCGCTGTGAAGTACAAATTCCCTGTTCATAATAGAAATAGCCTCTATTTTCTCCTCATAAATACCTTTGTGTATGGATGGCAATCAAAAATCTCCCTGTGTAGTGAGCAGCCTGATTGCTCCTTAAAGTGATGGATGGTCGAGAAAACTGTTGGTCATTAAACGCATAGCAGGGAAGAATCGGACAGCTTTAACATATAAATCAATGTCTGCACCACCTTGGCTGTGTGCCAGAAACACTGAAGCCTTGAAGGGGTTGATAAAGTGGGAAAGACACACTCAAGCAGCACACACAAGTGTGCATTTACCATAAATACCATAACAAATGTTGAACTTAAAACCAAGAACATAAATGGGCACATGTTGTCAAATAAAAAACATACTAATTCTCACCCGAGCCGACAGACCGCACTTAACTACCGGAAGCTGGTACGTTCATGCAAAAAACAATTACATGCAGTTCAGCTTTTTAATGATTGCTTTGGGCCAGCTTTCACAACACAGAGTCAAAGTGCAAATGTCTGAGTTGAGATGAAGCGGCAGACAGGCTCATCTTAACAGTCAAAAATAGATGCCTTGTAAGTGTAACTGGTCATAAATCAGCAGCAAACCCTCCTCATAGTAAATGTACTGGTGTTTATGACTATGTAAAACTTTTTCTAAATCAGTTCAGCATGTGTTTTTCTACATTACAATCATCAACATAACTGCTGACACTCCTTGAATGTTTTGGACCCCTTTTTTGGGGGAGGTGTTGGGGCATTAAGACTGGCCCAAACCTTGGCTTCATGTTCATCTTAGTTGAGTTCTACATGGCTGTGGGGCCTACATTTGTATTTATTATCAATTTCTTTTAAATGTAATCTCTAAAGCTGCTGTAGGACAAGGATAAAACATGTTCCAACAATGTGAAACAATTTTTACAGCTTTGTCTATCTCCTCAAGACTAGCCACCACTTGTTTCATAACTACCTTTGATAGACCTAGGCCAATAGAAAGCTTACTGCATATTCAAATAACATCTGTATCTTAAGTATCCCTACATACCCAATTGTGTACTGATATTCCACAATCCCATACCTATTTTAATGGCAAAGCAAATCAGTAATTTGCTGCAAGTTCTAAAGTCTAGATCAGTCTTTACTAGGAGATATCATAAATGACAAAATCTGTCTGTAATGAATGTGGGACAACATGTGCACAACTAAGTGCCAAGAGACTGCAGATGTAAATTAGCTGTAAGATAACTCTGGTAGAATGCATCAAATGGCAACATTGGTTAGATAATGGGGTTTTAAAGTCTTCAGGGTTAGGAAAAATGCTGCCAGTTATGTCTAAGTTTTGTATCAGACAATTACTTGTCCTTCAGGTCTTTACACATTTAAGGAATCAATTGGAGTTAAGTTACCTTACAGGTTTCATAGCCTTAATGATAAGTAGCCAATAATTGGGTATCATCTGCATAGCGCCAACCATATATTGAGTTTTTCCTGGTAATATTACCTAGCGGGCGGATATGTTAAGTGAATAGTATTGGTCTAAGCACTGAACCTTGTGGAACTCCATGACAAACTTTTGTGGCTCATAGATTGCCATTTGAAGGCGATACACTTGCTCCCATGTTGCACCTCACGTGCAATGTATAAAGCTTGGATATGTACTGTCCAGGCCAAGTGGTAAACCTCTTATCAAGGCCATACAAGGCCATAATGCAATGTGAATTCACACACTGGGTCGCAGTGTAAAAAGATGCAATGTGTAAGTACAAGGGCATTGTGACAGCAGAACTTTGTTATGGCACTTTGCAGAACTGCAATCTTTTTTTGATGTGTTCCTTATTTCTTTCCCATCACTGTGACTTCGTCTTTGAGCCTGAAGATGTACAGCCAATTTAAATCACCAAAAACCTGCTTGAATGCTTTCCCCCTACGGACACTTAATCTACAGGCTGGGAGTTACACAGCAGGATGTTAATCAACTTGATGAAGCTGGCTCCACCGCATCTTAACATTGTGTGCTTTTACTTCACTCGTGAACTTGTGTATATCCCTGCGACTGTGTTTTGGTGAAGTTATTTATGTTCAGTGCCACTGCTAGCGAGGTCTCAGATGTTATTTCACCCCCACTCTCTGTCTTGTCTACTTTGTCACAAAGCTGAGAAAGTATTCTGAAATACAGCCAACCCTCTCCCTCTCTTTCCTTTCTGTGTTCCCTATTCGTCCCCCTACACACACATACACACCGGACCTCTGGCCTGCTGGATTTGAGTTACGTGGCCACCTTCTCCTCTTCCTAATCCCTTCAAATGAGAGTTCTGGTCTGCCAAGGATCTCCCAGACCAGCACACACACATACACACAGAAAATTGTGGCCGGGTTTCCAAGTGGCCCTCTGAGATATTCTTTTCAGGGTTTGGTGTCCAGCAAGGGCCAACTATACACACACTCTGCTGCACATACACACTGAGAAGCAGGCCACACACATTAATACATATGTACATGCACGCACTCACACATACTCACAACACTGGGGAGGGAACAGTGAAGCATTGTTCACTGTTTCCTGAGAGAGTCGGTATCAGGATCACAGGAGCTCTGTCAGCCCGGACCCTTCCTCTCTCCGGAGCCCAGTCATCCAATTCAGTGTGGGGAGCCATGAGAGACCTCATGTCTTCTGGATTAAAAAGAGATTTAGAAAACAGTGCATAGATCACTTGCAGCGTTTATGATTTTCTAAAAGCAAGCCATGAGGGACAATCCCAGTTGAGCTCTTGCATTTGGAAGACAGTAGTAGGCTATAAATCGTTCAAGTTGAAGTTCCAAATCCAAAAATAACATCCTGACAGCTTGAGAAATCTTCTCTCTCACATATATATATATAGATAGATAGATAGATAGATGTGTGTGTGTTGGCTTTGTTGGCTGTAACAGTTACTAGTTTCCATCACCAAACCATCTGGCTAGATTTTCTAATTCTAACCCTCTTAGATCATATCCCCTCTGTATTAAACGAGCTGAGCATTACATGCATGTCATCCCAGTGAATCAGCTTCCTGTAGAATTGGACTACTTCAGCTCGACTGTGTAGCTGTTTTTCTCTCTCGCTAAATATGTTTACAATTTTAAAAAATGACATAGTTTGTAGTTAACTAAGAAACGATCTGATAGAGCTAATCTAGACCAAAGACTTTATAAGACATGGTCATAGTCTCAGTGACATCATCCATTGGTTTACAAAAAGGGCGTTTTGCAACCCATCGATGACGACTGCCTTATTGGAAGTGCTAGCTAACTTTGATCAATCTCGCAACAGGCAGAGACGTGGAGTTGAAGTGGGACTAAAGCCTCCAGGAAAACAGCTACATATATCAAGTAGACACTTGAGGAACTGCTTTTTTTTTTGCACTTGCGCATTATCTTCATTTTGCAACACTGGAAGTTGCTTGATCTTGACTATCACTACCAAAAATGGTGAAAACAAGCATATAGGTGGTTTGTTCAGTTATCTCAAAGGCAACCAGTTTTGGTCACTGGAAAAATAACGCTCACGCTTTTAGCAATGGAATATATCTGGATTTGATTGTACACCTACAATTTTTTTAAAGGGGGTTATACATGGCTGAGTTTGTTGTTTTGATAACGGAGGCCACAGTTCACAAAATTCCTGCTAACACCTTCAGCCAGGCTGGTTCCTTCCCATAATATTTTCTTAACTTTAAAAGCGGCACATCAGAAAGCATACAGGTATTATACAGAGTTGAGGGAAATGATAAAATTCACATAGTTTCGTTGTTAGATTTAAGAACTTGTGAAATCTTTGAGACACAGAAACCGCACACATTTAGCCAGCTGTTTCACCTCAAGGACCATCAACATGGCCGCCTACTTGTTTAGACTATTACCTCATCTGGAAGGCCCCTTTATTTCTGAAACTGAGAAGAGATTTTGAGAAAAAAAGGGGGGAATATTCAGTTTAATTTATGTGAAACCTCCTTGTTGACAGGATCTGGATGTTTATGGACACTTTCACCATCACCTTTTGACATCTGAAACATAATCACATATAGGAATTCAAAATAGTTTAAGAACACTGCAAAGACTTACATCCTTTGTGCTATCCTTCTTTTGGATGCTCAATGGACCCAACTCTCAGGGGACATGTTGCAGGGATGAGAGTTGGTCGCCAAAAAAGGAGATGTGCCAGTTGGGATCAGCATAACTGAAAAGCAGTTTATGGCTACTAGCAAAATAATGTTTCATCCGAAGATGTTTGTTTGTGAATTAAAAGTAATTAATCAAGTTTTTGTCTGAAGTAGTTCTTATTACAAAGCAACAAAGACCAAACGTTTTACAGCAGTCGAGGCAAGCTTTCTGTCAGCTTATTGATTTGTTAGTGCTGAATCACTGGGAGGTTTAGGGCTTTCATACAACGCAAGCTAATGGGGTCAGATTTTCAATTTTGGGATTTAGCTAAACAGGTATTGGGAAAGAGAAACTGCTGTCAAAGAAGCACTCAGGAGGGAAGGGTTGTCTTCTTACAAGGTTCACACCTGCGGAGTTGTTCCAGTTGCATGCTCCCAGGGCATCATAATGATGGATAGACCCACATCTCCAGAGACTTGCATGTCTATACTGGCCTACAGAATCTCAAAGAGAGTGATCAAATCACTCCAATGTTTGTGGAGTTTCAGCTTCTTGGCCTTGAAAGCAGTGAGCGATACGGATCAACCACAGTGTAATGTATCAGAAAAGTAATGTGAGAGGAATAAAATGGAGAAAAGCAAGGCGATAGAGAAGTCAAAATTGGTAAAGAAGGTGGAAAGTGAAGAAGAAGTTTGGCTTTTTGGTTGTGCCAAGTTTCAGTTCTTGCCAGACACCACACTGTTGTGTGTTTCAAGGATCGATTACATGTCTGTTAAAAAACAAAACCAAATGCTAAGAGAGTTACTTTTAAAGGGTGTTAATGGATGCTGACATGAAATGTGTTTCTCTGAGGCAAAACTGTCAATAAAGTATTCAGTGTGAGGAAACTGCAAGAATCTAATCTAAATCTTATCGTTTCAGAAATTTGATTACCACTCCATTATTCTTGGGTGCTTACTAGAAAGTGGTTTTGTGCAGGTTAGACTCAGATAAAAGAAACTTTATAAACTTGATCATAATTTTCTCCTTAGTTCTTGGCTTGGTGTAACCACTTACCTTGTTTGTATTCACTAAAAGACCATACAGTTTATTACTAATCTGGTTTGTACCTCATGTACTTAATCTCCTTATTTACATGGGTAAAACACTCCCTACAAGCCCTGCCAAAACCTAATGGACACACATATACAAACACAAAACGCCCAGACCTTCATGCGCACACACACACACACACACACACACACACACAAATGGATGCCCCGTGAAGTCTAACCTTTTTCAGACACTCCTCAATAACAATAAATCCGTCAACCTGAACCACAAAAAAAAAAGCAGGGAGTGTGTTTTTCCAGAGACAGAGACAAAATCTACTTTCACTCCGTTTGTTGTGTTGAGCGAGCTCCCATCCACTCATGCATGTGTGAACCTCCCCAACACTTCACGCAGCGGTAGCTGTCATCACACAGCGGCTCCCAACAATAGTCAGAATGTCTCTGCTCAGACTCCACTGTCAGCAGTTTTTAGATGGGATGTTCTCTGATTGTATGCAGATGATGTGACGACCTGCTGCGCTTCCTTTTCTCTCACCGAGCACTCAAACACAATGAAACAATATGGATGTGTGGACATTTCAAACAAGTCCTTTGGGGTGGTTGGAATTAAGCACATTATGTATGTTCTTTGAGGTGCTTTACCTTGGTTGTTGTATGTCTTTTTATACTTTATAGCAGGACATTTCAAAGGAAAATGTCAAACAGGGTACCACATGCAGGGCCTATACATTCTCAGGTGTGCACTGCGCATTGTAGCATGAACATGCCATGAAAAATAAATCAAAACTCTGTGGCCTACTGAAAATAACTTTACAGTATTTTATTGTGAGCGAACAACGCACTTCGCCTGTATTTATTTTTCATTACTAAATGTTGTTTAAACTACAGAACAGTGTAGAGCATTGGCAACATGGAGAGAAGTGCTTGTTCTTATTTGGTTAAGTTCTATTTCTCTCGGCTGCTTTTTGTTTTTCCAGAAAATGGTCTGGTTGTAAGAATTGAGGAACAGTTTTGCTGATAGTCCATTAGGTATATGTTTGTACGTTTCACTGAGTGCAGGACGTTGGGTTGCCTTGTTGGTTGTGTTTTTATATTGTTTTATTGTACTAAGCTGGTAAGTGGAATTTGCACTGACTGGATTATTCTCACGCGCGCGTGCGTCTAATTGGACTCATTATGAAATGTGGCCCCAATCTTTTATCAAGGAAACAAAGCTTTTCTCGTAAATGCCTCACACTTCCCGCTTGGTTTGGACCAATTTACACACAAATACTTCAGACCAAGTCAAAGACAGGCTTCTATCTCTGAGGGAAATCTGCTCAGGCATTAACAGGCATGCAATTTGCTACTTTAGACTTGTAATCCACTAGACTTAAACGTTGACTGTTGCATTTTTGACTAGTTGCATTATAGATAAGCTGTGAATCCTGCACATGATAAGGGTTTTAAGTACGATTGGAATGCTGCTTGAATGTCGGTGCTTTTGCAGTTGAAGACAAATTTTATTGAAGAAATTCATCATGAAGGGGGTTATGCATTCATAAATACTAAATACTGATATTTTAAGCACATTCTTTTTGCTTTACTTGGGGATATGTAAGTATACAAGCAGCACATCTTTGTAATAGAGCAATAGAACAGGAAAGTGCATTGTTTCCATCCATCCAACAAAAGCTTATTTTTAAATTTGGCTCAAATTAAATCATGATGTGTGGTGCGGATAGTTCCAGCAGCAAAGGAATCAATCAAAACGTCAGACTAACACCAAAAGAAAAATGGATTTTCTAGAGTCAGATGTTTTGTCATTCTGGTCAATTTAATTGAAATGGATCGAATGCGGGTTTCATTTTGTGCTTAAATATGTTGCATGTGGTTTACTGACTTGTTGCATCATTCTTTGGCTCAAGTAAAGTTCTTATTAGGAAGCGTCCCTCTCAGGTTTAAAGATCACATATAAGCCTCTTTTTCAAGAAGTTTAAATAAGTCTCAGAGCTCCCCAATAAATCCACTCTGATCCTGTATTTGATCATGTCTATAAACCCCTCTATTTCAGCCCTGCTCAGAACAGGCTGTTTCTGTGTCTGTAGCTTTAAATATGTAAATGAGCTGTGTCTGACCACGCCCCCTCTCTGGAAGGGCTCGGGTGTCTCGGGCTTTCTCGCTCCATGTCCTATTGTTTACGGTGAGAAGGCAGACTCAGAGGGCAGAACAAACACCTAGCTGTGGGAGTGTCACCCACCTGGGGGAGGGGCTACTGCCCTTTGTGATGTCATGAAGGGAAAATCTCCAAACGGCCTGTTTGAGCACACATTTTCTGAAAAGTGGAGCAGGCAAAAGACAGAGAGAGGATGGACTTTGTGTGGTAAACTGTAATTTGCATAATATGTGACCTTTAAGCACACTCAGCTTGTTGCAGGACTGTGCACTGATCGGATTAATGACCTGTATCTAATTGGACTCATTATGATTGGTCCCTGAATAGAAGTGAAGCCATTAGACTTATGAGTCATTCTTTTAAAGAGTAACATGTTGAGACTGTTGAGATGAGGCCTCAAAGAAACGTAGCTTTTCCCGTAAGTGCCCCATCCCTCCCGCTTGGTTTCAACTTATTCACAGATACAGACACAGTCACACACACACACACAGTAGAGACACACTGCTATCTCTGCAGGGAACACACTAATCTGCTTATGTATCAACATGAGTTTTGCTGAGGGGAAGAACATACTGCGGGGGAAAGAAGACAAAAGGAATGAGATTCATTAGAAAAAAGAGGTCAAGCGGGGAGAAATTCATTTAAAAAAAGGAGAGGGGTGAAGGAGTGCGGCTCTGTAATCTCCCCCTCCTCATCTGAGCTTGTTATAGAGTCATTAGGAAGGCTTTCAGACCGTGACGCTTACAACCTCCCTGAAGGGTACACACACAGACACAGACACACTCTCAAAACTCTACTGCAACGTAAGCTTTTCTCCACATCTCAGTTAGATGCTTTATTCGACCCGTGCTGCCCAAAATTACATGAAAAACATTTCCTATTTCATATGGAAGTCGCTGCCAAACAAGAGGCGTAACAAAACAGGGGAAAGCATCAATTTCCCCTCTGTCTCTCAGGGATTTTATACTTTAATTGTCTCTTAGATGTTTCGATATGATGATCCGTTTTGCATATGTTTGTGCTCTCCTACTCAGGGTTCACACATGAATTTGTTGTTGTGTAAAGAGTTCCGAAAGGAGTTTAGCTTAAGGTGCATTTGATGTAAAAGGCACAGCAGAAGAGTAGAGCTGTATGAGAAAAGAAAGATGACAAGAGGAATAAGAAACACCTGCAGGAGCAAAATGAGTTGAAACACCAGTGGTGCAGATTTAGAGACGTGCAGAGAGAGTGATAACTCACTGGAGGAAAGCGAGTTTGAACAGCAGGAATAAATGAAGTGTGTTGAATGTCCCCAGAGGGCGATAAAAAGGGAATAACAGCTCTGATGTTTCGATGAACTTATGGCTAATGATGAATCCATAAAAAATCTATTATAATTGGGGTTTTTTGGGGGATTCCTGTTAATTGTCTGCCTAGATGAGGTATGTTGTAGTGCTCTCTGGATTCAAATATTGTTAGACGGAAACTGGGTTTTTATTGAAACTGGGTTAGAGATTTAGTCTTTTTTTTAACCTTCCCTTCAAACTAGAGATGCACCAATTGGGGAAATCAGGGCCGATACTGATACCGATGTTTGACATAACAATTGAGCCGATTTTGTTGTTTGTTTCTTAACTTCTTTTGGCATAAGACTCCCACAATGCCAACATTTTTCTGTGTGAATGTGAACAGGTGACTTCATAGGCCCAATAACAAACCTCTTCTCTGAATCAGTAGTTAGGTGAACGAGATGCCGGCATTTAATTGATTTGGCAACACAAATAAACATTGTAGGGCCGATATCAGCCGATACAGATGTTGAGCCGATGCATTGGTACATCCCTACTTCTAACCTTTTCAAAGAGCAATGTTGTCAACGTTAAAATAAATATATCTCATTATTCTTAGTAGATGATTCAGTCAATAAAGTAGTATAGTTATTTACTGTGTATATTCTGTCAAAACTGGACCACAGAGAATATGAATAAATTATTCCACCATATGTATTGACCATTAATATTTAAAGGTTAAATTCTGTGTTTTTTATTGTGTCTGTCGTGTAGGTGCGTAGTCAGGGGGTCACGGAGGAGCTGAAGTGTCTGAGTTTACTGAACGCTCTGGACAAAGACCAGGACATCCCAGACCAGCTGGCCCAGCTCTTCGGAGAGCCCTGCATCAAATTGGCCGAAGGCATCAAAGCTTACATCTCCAAGGTAAGAAAAGAAATGTCTACCACTTTTACAAACGCTCGGAAAAAATACAGCACAAATAGAGCTTCTCTTATATTTTAGAATAAATGTTCTGCAATGGTTTAGAACCTTTATGGTATTAGAGTATTGGTTGTACTCTTGTCCAGGAAAATCTCCCACACTGTCACATAAAGGCTTTGAGGCTTTGTGGAAAGACTTGTATTGCTGTTGTTGGTGTTTTGGCTTTGAAAAGCCTCACATAATGCACAACCAATCAGAATGGAGGATTAATGGGTCCATAATATTCAGAAACATGGATGAAAAAAGGGGCCAAAAGGTAACTTTCTTACAAAATAATGGAGAAGAAAGACAATCAAATGTGTTGTCCCCAAGCTTATACCACTTCTACTTCCTTAATCATCAATTTTATACATCCCCAATGCTAAGTGATATATTTGTCAATCCCCAAATGATATAATCAATCAATCAATCAATTTTTATTTGTATAGCGTCAACTCATAACAAGTGTTATCTCAAGACACTTTACAAAAAGAAGGTAAAAAGACCTTACTCATTGTTATGTTACAAAAAGCAGGTAAAAGACCTTACTCATTGTTATGTTA
Organism: Labrus bergylta; assembly: GCF_963930695.1. Lineage (NCBI taxonomy): Eukaryota > Metazoa > Chordata > Actinopteri > Labriformes > Labridae > Labrus > Labrus bergylta. The sequence continues at coordinate 3,975,204 of NC_089216.1, read as the reverse complement.
CAAAAAGCAGGTAAAAGACCTTACTCATTGTTATGTTACAAAAAGCAGGTAAAAGACCTTACTTATTGCTAAGTAATCTGGATATGATTCCTTAAATAAAGTCCATGCTGGGGGGGCTCTGCTGACCTCGGGTTACAGAACAGATGGAGCTTGTTTCAGCGTGAAGGAATCTCCTCCTCGGTTACAGTGAGCCGAGAAACATCTGTGGGGACTGACGCAGAACCTCTGGGTGGGACTAATTAGGCGTATTTGTCATTGTAATGGTTAAACCTTCAGCTGTGAGGGGGTATTGTTCATCGTACAAAATTGCTATTAATGGCATATGTGTTACATTAAACACACTGAAATGGACAAGGGAGAAGTGACATTTCTTACAGACTGTCCAATAAATGGTTGAATCAATGAGTTTTAAGGAATTCTTTGGTGGTTTTTACCATTTGTGTAACCATACAAACAGCAGATTTCCTGTTTATAATTACATAGGGTCCCACACTTCCAATAAGTTGCCTATTTTACCTCCTCAATGATCTTATTTCAACCATGAACTCAGCTTAACCTCGAAACCACAGACCACCTAATTTTGACAAAGAGCATTAATCATATAAATATATACCTGACATGGAAACTGTGTTATGATGAATTAAGTGGAAGAAAACCATTAGTAGTATTGAAAAATGAGACAGCTACAAAGGGGTCCACCTCATTTTCCTCAGCTTGAACGTGACAAATGTTGACGCTGAACCTCTGCAGACTGCTCAATTAGTTTCCTACTGATGGGTGTTTACAGTTAACCGTCTAAGAAGATGGTGTCATTGATGGTTTTATCTTTCTCATTGTCGTTGACACAGTGTCAATCTTCAGAGTATGGGCAACACTGAACCTGTTGTTGCTGCAAGTCTACATTTATAGGTTCTTACTTGTGCGTACATGAGTCTTAACTTGAGGACTTTAGTGCCCTTGGCTGTTTTTAGTTGGATGTTAGCTCACACACAGATTTGAAAGTAAACGTCTGGTTATCTTTACTAGTGTCTATGTTTGCATGCCAGGTGTTTGGTTTGAGCCTGGTTGGCTTTTATCAGCTTCATATGCAAAACTGATGATTAAGGAAATTGTGCAACAGTTAAAAACAGTTCAAATGTATTTTTTCACAGATGTTCTACTAAGGAATGTATTTGTATCTTAATTCTTGGCAGAATAAGCAAACAGAATGTCATATGAGCGTATGACCAAAACCAGTTCTTTGTTTTCAACTGGGTGTATTTTTGATTGTAAAAGGGAAGTTTTTACTATAAAATTAAGTTTTTCCTTGCCATTGTTGTGGCCAAGTGCTTGCTCAAGGTGGGCCGCACATTTGTTATAATGTGAAAAAGTGATTGATTGAACGATTAACTGAACCAGGAAAGATCAGGTCATAGAAGATGAAAACAAAACAGTTTACTCCAGTTTCTGCTGAGTTGCAAAGGAATGGTAACCACGGCCAAACAAAGAAGAGATTGGTCACGACAGAGAAGAAACTCTCAGATCCATAGACAAAATACAAATTCAACTTTCAGACTAAGACAAACCATTGCTGATGACACTCAGTGGATGGCTTTTCGAGAAGCATACTTGCATTTACTGCATATCACCCCACAGTCTGTTGGAAAGCAAAAAGTGTGATCTTCAAGATTGCTATGCTAAACTAGTGGAGCACTCAGATAGCAGAGACCTCCACCAAGGCTGATAGTCTAGTGTTATATGCAAAACAGCCAGCATAGATAAAGATGACAAGATAAACAACTTAGATATGCCAATTTTTACGAGTGTCTGAGTCTAATCAGAATCAAAAGTCTAGGGGGTTCTAGCCTATGCATCACCATTGCAAGTTTTAGTAATGGAGCTGCCAAACAAACACAAATAGGTGAGCTTACCTCAAGGGAAACCATAGACCTAGCCCCAAGATTGGGAACATGTCTGTTTTAGAAAGTTCTGTTTGCATTGCTTGGGTTGTCATTCAAGTTACATGTGTGAATTATAAAGCGAATTGCAGGGCTTTTAAAAAAACCTTAATTGCCTCCATTGTGGTTGTTTAAAGAACAACACCATGCACCACTCTTTTCAGTCGAAGGCTCATTTAGCTCAATTGTCTGGCAGCAGGTGGTTGAGAAGCAGTTCATGGTAGGGTTGGTGGTTTGAGTGCTGAGTCTTTGTGTCCACATGTCAAGTGTCATTGAGAAAGACACTGATCCTTCAAATTGCCCCTGATTGTGTGCACATTGGGGAAAATTGTAGGCCAATTTGTAGGAAAGTGTGAACTTTGTACTGAAACCTTTGGGCCTCAGGGCGAACTTACCCTCCATCTGCTTCTGCTGAGTAAGGTTATGAACACCTGGAATCACTTGGTTTTGAAAAGTGGGATCTGACAAGAGATGTTTTCACCGAGCACAGATTTTCACAGGTCCAAAATGATTAACCTGAATCCTAATGTATCCCAAAACTTTGAACCAGGATCTGATTTCAACCCCACATTTGAACCAGGATCTGATTTCAACCCCACATTTTTAACAGTTTTCCTACCAAATCAATTTGTGTCTGGAATATTACAGAACTAACCAAATAAAAGAGTGTAAGAGTAAAGAGACCCTGGACTGGTTCAGGCCAAAAAGACCAGACATATCTGGCAGCTAAAATGAATACTTAAATGAAAAAATGGATCCAAACCTGTCATGGGAATTAGGGTCCTAGGCTCTCGGGGACCTATCAATACCGTTGAGCACCAAGTAAGGCTGTTCCCAAAAAGTCGATGGTCACTAGCGGAGAAGACACAGAATTGAATTCTAGTCTGTCAGTCATATCTCCGCCATTTTATTAAGGAAAAGTTAAAAAAGTTTGGTGGCATGCTGAATTGAAAATACGTAACAAATAGCCAGGCTTTATATTGAAGAGCCAAGTCTAATTGGACTGACACAATTGTGTGAATTGAGGCAAAACCCAAGACTGTAATATATCTTCCAATGTGCATATAGATATGCGTATTTCACATAGAACAGATGCACTGTTTGATATATACAAATAGCCCTTGTATATATTATTTCCTCTAGGCTCCAAACTTAATCGTAACTTGGAAGTCACATGGATTCAGACATGCTCACTGATATAATTAAACCCACACCCTCCTGCAGTGAGAGAACAGACTACGGCTGACACACAATAATGTCAGACTCCCCCACAGTGCTGAGGTTGAATCAGCATGAAAATACCAATGACCCCAGGCAGCTGTGGTTCGAGAGTTCCCCGTCTGTCGCTCACACACACAAACACAAACAGTCATTCATCAGCCCAGTGAGTCACTCCAATAATATAAGTTATTGTCTTGCAGACACAGCCAAGAGGACTTTTCCCACTTTGTCTGAATGTCTGGGTGCTTACAGCCGTATATCTTCAGCCCCCTCATTTCCTACCGTCTGTCTTTATTTAAAACTCCTTCGTACCCTTTTCTTCAGGCCAGTTTATGTCTTACATTCAGCACCCATCTTTTATTGCCTTTACTTCTCACCTACTCTCTTGTCTTTTCTCTCTATCTTTTCCTTCTCTGTTTGTACAATACAATCAAGGATCTGCTCGTTTACCCTCAGTAGACAGGAACAGGAATGTCTGGCTTTTCCTCCAGTGTAAACGGATAAAACAAATTTCATGCACTTGCTGGTGACACACATTTAAAAAAAAATTGTTAGAAGAGCTTGTTAAAGAGAAGGACATACTACCAACGTTTTATAACTAAGATTCCTCCAAGAAGATTTCCAAGATTTGGTAAAACAACATAAGTATTGTGTTCTTCTTTAGCTTGCGTCATTGAATTGAGGGTTTTCTGAAAAAAAAAATTGGGGAGATGAAAAGGCCCAATATAGTGGTGATAAAAAGCTGGCAGACCAAACAGGCACAGTCTGTTATCTTATAAAATCATTCAGTGAAATGACCCAAGATCCAATTTTGGAGCACATTTTACAAAGATGAATAGTCAGGTTGAAAAGTAATTATACAGTTTGAATTACATCCATTTTATAAGGTTCAGTAATGCATAACCCATTAACAATCAAGGCCTTAAATACCATGCTTTTAAAGACATGACCTCAGTGCCACCTTTGTTTTTTTAGGCCAAAATTAAAGTGAATGAGTAATGCTTTCTTAAACTTTACTAGAGGCATATGCACTGTGTAACCATCCAAAAATGCTCTTAAATTAAATCTTCTTACTTCAGCCCTGTTTTTATTTTTGAAGTAAACCACTACAGAAGTAGCCAAATGGAAAAGTAGCTCAAAATCCATCACAGCCCCTAATTTAAAAAAGATTTGACCACTGCAAGGTTAGTTAACAGTTGCTAACAGTTGTCTTGTCAGGCCATGTAGCTCACATGGTCTGGTTCATTTGGTTGTTTTGATAGTGTGTTGCGTTATCTGGTTGGCATCTAAACATTGCAAGGGACTGAGTAACCACACTTGGGGGTAATGATCCTGCTGCTACACTGCCACAGGCCTTACAGTCGAGTTGCACTGATTCTTTTTTTGTTTTATAAATCAGTGGGTTACAGGTTTGAATAGTCAAATTTTATCAAAAAAAGGGTTTTTAAAGCTTTAAATAGTTTTCTTATTTTGTGAATGTGCCAATTTGCTTTTTTGCTAATGGTACAGGAGAAGACGGATACCAATCATTCCATTTCATTGGAGTCAGGAGCCAATTGGCTTAACAAGAAAGTCCACCAAGCAGCAGTGCAGTAACTGAAAAATCTGACCTCTAAGAGGTTGGTGAAACCTGAGGTATGTGTTATTGCATTAGCTGCTGATATGCTAGCTGGCAGTTGATAGTTTCCTTGATAAGCTTTTGTTTGGCTGAGCTTGAAGCTCTGATGGTCTGGTTCATTGGATTGGCTTTGAACTGGCATTCCTTGGCAGGGGTTCGGTGCTCTCCTTGGTTGGCATCCAACCATCGCAAGGGATAGAGCAACCTTGCTTAGAGGCAATAATTCTGCTGATTTACCACCAGGAGCCTTACAGTGGGTAACTAAGTTCATCCTTTTGTATTTAATGACACTAATACTTGACTAGGGACCACCTGATGACAGGTATGAATTAGTTATTCCTTTAAAAAGAGCTATGCTAACTTGTTTCTACCTGCTGTCAGACTTTTATCCCAAGCTAACGTAAATGCCCAAAATGCTTACCAATGTTCAAGGCTTGTCTAACTCTCTGCATAGCTGTGAAATTGTTTTCTCTCCAGGAAGCTTGCTGGCTGCCATCTTTCATTTAATTTAGACACCAAAAGTTAGAGGACATTATCAGCAACCGAGATTTTTTCAACATGATTATGTACAAACTGGGGATCTCCAGACTCCTTTGACCCTCAGTTGTGTTGTTCAGAGGAGTTTGCTGTGGTTTTACTGGTGTACTCGGCAGGTCCCATGGGAAAATGTGTAGCAGAAGGTCAGTGGGATAGCAGAAGCAACATTCCTGATGGCAAATGTAAGTCAAGTCTGACCAAAGGCACTTGTAGAGACCTGTTGATACAGCTTGTTGGTGTGGGTAAGAAGACCCAGCTGTTGCAGCTAACAGGTGCTTAGAGGAAGTGCTAACCAAGGCTCCTTGCTGCAACTCTGCCTCTCTAAGCCTTTTGATCCATTGCTATTGCAAGAAGTTGAAATATTTTGGACTTGGATAGAAATGCTAAGCCCTAACATAAAACAGGGACCTGAATCAGTTGAGTTTCAGAGAAAATATGAGAAAGTATTGTTTCGTAATGGATGAGTTATGATTTAGGATTAAGTTATTTGATAAATGACTGATCTAATTCCAAAAAAATGAGGTTTAAATCCCCAAGAATATGCCATGAGTTTGAGAATTCACATTTAGACAATTCCCAAACAGATGTTAAGGTTTAGTTCACTAATAGATAAAGTATGCAGGTTGGATGCATGCTCAGCTTCACCGCCTCATAGCAGAAGAATAAGGAATTGGGTGGAGGGAAAAGACTGGAATACAAACAAAAATTAAGGTGATAAAGAGGTAAACTTCCTCACTTTGGCTGCAGTTTTAATCTCTTGGAAATCATTATAAATGTGGCTCTGCTCATAGAGTGCTCTGTGAGGCACACAGGCTTACCTACTGTTTTAAATGGGACCAGTGAGTGAGTGATGAACAAGATGATAAAGTGGTAAATGATGACAGGGGTTTTGGCGTGACACGATGAGGATGGTGATGAATATGTAGATTGGATTGTTTGATAGGAGTGAACTGAAAGACATCCAGTTCAGAGGTTGGAATACAGAAAGGAAGGATAATGGAAACAAAGCATGAAAATAAACAAGACTTTGAGAAGGAACGAGGGATTAATAAACCAACAAGAGAAGAACCAATAAAAAGAAACAGATGATAGATTTGGAGAAAAAAAGCTGGAAAATAATGGAGCTCTAACACCAATATGAGGTTTTAATTTCAAAACTTTGTGTTGAGGGGAAAAAATGGAAAAGGCGTTGTTTGGCCAATTTAAAACCCAGAGGGTTCAAGAAAAGTTATAATATGATTATTATATTGATAATACTATATATTTGTGTCATTAATAATGACACTGGTAGTTTTGCATGTTTGGAATATATTCTAAAACATTTGAACAATTCCATTATAAGTATGGAAATCTACTTGTTCACATGTTTTGAGGTTTATGACCCATATTATAACACTTGTAGTAAACTGAAATTATTCATACTGAACTGCCGCATGTAACTTAATAATGTGATATAACCCATACATTTTCCAAAATCTCAGCTGCTTAGTACAACATTTTGTTGATGTTCCTCCATTTTGGATGTAGAGTAACTTTGTAATAATAAGACTGCAGCTCTAGAAGTTGCCCAACATGCTTTTCCTTTGCAGCCTTGACAAGGCCTCCTATGAGCCCTGGCTAATGTTAAAAATAAACATATGAATATGAGACACACGGTGGAAAACTGGAAGCAGAAAACGAGTGGTGAGGCAGGAGAAGTGGAAAGCAGTTGTTAAGGTAGTGGCCAAAAAAGCGACACATCTCACAATGAGGTTTCAATTACAAAAAATAATGTCTGGAGGGGAAAAAAGAGAAGAAGAAGAGAGTGTGGAAAGAAAATAGGTCAAATTCAGTTTTTTGAATTTGAATGACGTTTTGTTGTGTCCGTGCATGCAAATTTACTACTGTAACTGCAGAAAACAAATCCTGTTGATTGGTTATCTAACTTCAGTAGCTTTTTGTGTTAAAACAATGTCGATATGGGAGACTCTGAGTCCCTGATATCCATTTTTTTACACTACAATATATGGAGACAAAGTACGTATTTCCTATGAGACTGAAAATGTAGATACTTTCTGTTCTTTGTACAAATGTTTTCAATCATGAAAGTATGAACCAATCAAAAGAAATGTGATAAAAGCCAGATATCAACCAGGGGGGCTTGGGCAAGACAAAAAAATAAAAAGACCAGGGGTGGAAGATAGTCAAATCTGCTCTCGTGGGGTTTGCCTTCTGTTATTTTTGTTTTCCAGGTTGGAGAATTTAGCTCCTTAAACCTTCAAATTTATTTTAGTTTGTAGTATATGTCAACCCATGCAGAGACGGGTTTATTGCCATTGCATTGACATGTTAAAGTTGCAGAAGCGAGGCAACAAGAAAGCAGAAAGTGGTCTTGAAAACAGCAGAGAAGAGATACAGGATGGGAGAGAGGAGAGGAACAACAGATTTAGGATGGCGTGCGTGGAACTAAGCTCAGGTATTCCAGTCTTAATCTTTCAGCCCCGGCTGACAACCGAGGAACTTTCCTCTGCTCTTCTACCCTGCTGTTCCCAGTTAACAAAGACACACTGAAACATCTTCACCTGCGGAGAGAAATTGCTACTACATGAGCTCCCAGTTTCCAGTCGCGTTGATGGATACCAGGGGATAACACTTCCATCTCTGCAGGAATTTGACCACTGTCAGTTTAGATGTTCTCTGCTGGATTTCAGATTTGGTGTATTTTTTCCTTGGCTTGGTGAATACATTTCTTTGAACCAACTTTTATAGATATTCAACTGGAGATAACCTCCTGAGTGAGCCATCCAATCTTATATTTGTGTGCTGTATTCCTATGAAATAACCTTAATGTATTCAGTTGAGATGAATTATAAGAAGCTGTCGACCCGTCGTGCTCCAGCAGCTCATTTCTTATCGAAGGTCAGCTTCCTTGAAGAAACAAAGTTCCACTGGCCTCTCTTTGTCTCTCACAGACTTATTGTGGTACCGTATCTCCGAATCTACTCCGTCTCAAAGCTCTGATGTCATAGAAAATATCTGGCTTTGACTGCTGATGCAAAGCAGCTGTTTTGACATCGCCGGTCATGGTGTGGATAGACACGCTGCAGGCCTCAGAACATCATGCACTTTTTAAAGAGCTCTTTGAAGCCAAATTATTCACAGCAGGCATCACAATGAAGGAAGGCTTTCAGATAATGGGAATTTTTAAAATGCCACTATTAAATCTGCTCAGTGGTTGATGAAACGATGATAAAATGGGTGTGAGATTCTCCGTTTCTTTAGGCGTTCTGCTTCTTTGATTCCCCCTTCTGCTTGTTTCTTGTTCGCAATATGAAAGACTTGGTGTTTTTGAAAGGGCATGCTAAGAATTTAGGGCTTAAATGGTTCTTTTTATTAAGGAATCGCTCAAAGAATCATCTTCACATACAGGAGAGTTGATGGATTGAACCAATGTGACTCAATACCAAGAAAGGGACAATGAATAGTAAGTCATCTGCTCACAAAGCTCTGATAGATAGACACATGACACTAAAATTTTACATCAAGTGTGAACATTTCATTACCTTAAAGTATCTTTTTTCAACTCATGACTTGTTAATCTTCAAACAAGTTCTCTTGAGCTGGCTTCAATAAGTTTATTCTTCTGACGTCAATAAGCCATTAACTGGACTTATTATCTTAATATCACTAAATGGCCAGCAGTTGTTACTGATCTTTCTGAAAACACTAACACACTGCTTTCAATGTGGTTCACAAAATGTATTTTATCTCGTACCCCTAACTTCAAAAGAAAAAGTAAAAAGGACAAATGTTCACATGATGTACTATTCAAAATTGAAACCCTTTGGCTATCATTTCCAGACAATTTAGCCCCTTTGGTGCTGCCAATATTTTTGCCAGTGGATGTCTAACAACTGATGTCTTCTCGTTCAACACTTTTGACAAACACTGGCTGTTTTTTTTACCATCCATAAAAACAAGCTTTATTTAAAAATGCCAAATCTTTAGGCTGTAGGAAATATTCGGTTTCGATTTGTATTCTTTATAGTATCATTTATTACTACGAGCATTTTAGATCCAATGGCTTAACGGAATAAAAGCCAATACGAGGATAATAATTGGAGAGCAAAAGAGTTGCCAATGCAGTCCCTGAACCAGTCAGCAAATATCTAAAGACCATTTAGCTTCATCAAATGGCTATGAACAGATATCTATTTACAGACTTATTCCTAAGATATAGATCGATGTCCATCTGCATCATTCTCCCCACTGGAGAGAATGATGCACCAGCCACCACTTATTTGGAGCCCTTGTGATATGCCAACCATTACGAAGGTGTCCTTCTTGGATGTGTTTTTAAGACTTTTTGACAAGGGAGCTCTTAAGCAATGAGGATAACGTTATATGACACTTGGACACTCGGAAAGATCACGTTGGTAAGTTGAAACACTTGAGATAAATGTTTTTTGTATTGGACTTGGCGAGAATAAGATAATGTGGAACATTACCAGGCTTGTCTTTTAAAACTTAATTGATTAATAAGACTTTAGTCTTGGAAAACGGTCATGGTTACGGTATTTAAAGGCTAAAAGAGAAGAATAAAAGAATACGTGCTAAAGTCGACAATTCATTTGTCATGAACCAAAACTTGTCAAAAGGTCATGTCCTTCTTGAGTAATGGTGAGGAGATGCGATGTGGTGAGGTTGACGTAACCGTAGAAACATTGTTACTTAGCGTGTCGGTCACTTGGTCTAATCTTGGAGTTTATTTCATGCCACAGAAACAAGTCAGCTTCTGAGCAGTCCTTCCTTATCTCTCTCTGGTCTACACAGTTGCCTATTCAAAAGCAAATGTCAGTCACTGACATGCCATGTATACACACATGCAGGGAGGGAGTGGAGGGCTGCTGTGTTGTTAGTGATTTCCAGCTGATACACAAAAACAAAAGACTACTGTGTCTGGCGTCGACTACCCTCCCCTCTCTTCATTCTTCCCTCAGGCCGAGGGAACTCAGGAGTTCCTGTCCTGCGACCCCCCGAAATCCCCCTCTGCCTTCATCTTTACATGCCCAACTGCTTCACTGAGTTTGTTTAACTTCTTTAGCAACTTTAAAATTAGCTGAGTAACACAACAGACAGGAATCTTGAGAGCTAATTGTCTAAATCTCATACTGTAAAGCTAACAGTCGTCCACAAAGAAATATTAACCTCTCCATAACACTTTCTCTCTTGTTCCCGTTAGCTTGTTTTGAGATTTAGCCGAGAACAGTTTATCCCTCATGATACCGGAGTTCCTGTACAGCGACCCCCCAAAATACATACCAAACTCTTCACTATGAGTTTCTGCTAGGTATATTAGCATCTAGTAATAGCTGTTTGTTAAACACAGAAGACATAAAGCTTTAGAGCTCCTCCCAGATTACTTAAATGACAATATAGCAGCTTGTAAAGCTAACAGTGGCGCACAGGAAAATATTTACAGCATCTATCACACTTTTTGTCCCACAAGCTGAAATATCATCCTCTATAAACTTGCTCTTTAGCATCCATAATTTAGCTTCATCATAGTCAACCGCATCCAATGTTTAGCTTAAAATGAAGCTACAGTTATGGGGAAATCAATCATATCCGCTCTGGTAGATGAATGTGATTGTTATGGAGAAGCAAAAGTTTCTTTGTGGATGACTCTTAGCTTTACCCTGGGTGCAGCTCAGAAGCTTCTTGTCTTTTGTGTTTAAAAAACAACTCAAGCTTGAGACGCTAAAGAAATTCACGCTGAAGGAGTTTCCAAGGTAAAGGCCGAGGCGGGGAAGGGATTTTCAGGCGTCTGCTTTTGGTTACGCTTTACGCAATATGCTTTGTTTGGCTTTAGTCAGGACACATCCATCTATCCAGCTCTTATTTAAAAGCATCCATATATCATTTGTATCACACTAAAGGTTGTGTAGCTGGAAATATGGTACTACAGGTATGGAGATGTACTAACAAAGGCCAAGGACGGCCAGTTACCTTTCTATGAGCTTACATGGAAGCTGTTGTAGATTGTTAGCTTATAAACTGTGTTGCATCATCCTCTTTAATTGGGCTAAACTTTTTCTCAAACTTCTTGGAAGGGAGACGCTCACTTCAGACTCTTATGAGGTAGAATCAATGCATTTTGTATATTCTTTGTGTACATTGTTTGCTAATCATCCCATTAGCAAACAAGCTAACATTTTTGCTAGGTGAAATTTGAGATTTGATTAATCTTGAATAACTATTTATGACATGAGATCGTTTGTCCTTGAAACAAAAATCCCAAAGAGGTGTAAACCGTCGAAAGGATGAGCATAAGGAAGGTTTAAGAGTTATTGTGACTGAATTGTGCGAGCGTTTTCTCAGTTAGCTAGCAAGTTAGCAGTTATCCTACTAGCTACACCAACATCTAGCCCTATGAGTACAGCTATTAGATACAACTATGGTGTGATTTTGCCTTAAAAGATTGGGTTTTACTTATCATCTTTGTGATTTTAAATCCCCTTTTCAGCAAATCTTTGTTTTATTAGTGAGCTAAGCAGTTATTAGTGCTGTATTGTTTTTTAACCAGTGATTTGTAGTTTAAGATTTTTTGTGTTGTTATAATTGTACTTTTTCCATGTTATCTTTTAGGTTTGATATTTTTGAGGTTAAAAAAGTGGCAGCACTGCTCATATAAACCTTAGAAGGTTTAAACCCTTTGGGGTTAACATTTGTCTCTAACATCTACATACTTGTTTTTGGAGTAGCTACAGACCAAACATTGTTATAACTTCTGACCGCGGCTAAAAATTCAACAGTGGCTCTTATTGGCATAAACAGGCCACACATTGCTGCTGTTAAACACATAACTGCAGGCTTTGTTACAACCTTGAGTGTCGGTTGGGTCTGAAGTCATGCTTTCTCTACCACTATCAAGGATGTTTCTGTTGATTAAGTTCAGAGAATTTACTTAAGGGGAAAAATAAAGTCCCCTCTGTAATTCCCCGGCCACAAGCAAGAGCATCTGTGAATCTTGAAATAGTTTTCTTCATGTTTAATATCATCTCTTGACCAACACTGTCTCCTTGGTTCAGACTTTTATCTCTCTTTTATCTTTAGCCATTCCCTAACTGTGTACCAACTTCCTGGACCGCAGACTGATTTAGCTGTCAGCATGAAAAATAAAACGGACAGCCTGGTATAAACATGGCCGTGAGATAAAAGAACACACAACTCCTACATTATGAAGTCATGCACTGTAAGCACAAAGTCTTAAACCAAGCTGTGTTTGATAAATATATGGGCTTGCCTCTGACAGTCTAAACAATGAGCGTTTAAGGCCCACCACCTTGCAGCCTTCAGAATCACCAGAGTAGTGGAATATCATTTTTTAAAGGCTTTTATGATGTTTATTTAAAGGAAGCTGTGGTCTTTGGAGATGATTCATTAGTAACCACAGACAAGCGAGCTGAAACAAAACTGAATTCAGGTTGTTTCGACCTGCCAGATGGGTTGGGTTATTGGACTAAAATAAAAAATAAAAAAATGGTTCAAAATATTGGAGATGAATCAGTATTTACAACGTGTTGGAACTCTTAAAATTTGTAAATTTGCCAGAGTCAAGCTGCAGCAAAAGGCTACACACAGTGTACATGAACAACTAGGCCTACTGATTTAACTCAATTTAAATTAGAGCCTGACCGATAAATCGACCTGCCGATAATATGGGCTGATATTAGCGTATCCAGTGACTATCGGTATAGGCTAATTTTATCGCAGATATGCACGGATATTTCTAGATTTTTTCAACAGTCAAAAAGTATTGTGTTGTTCTGTATCATCATCAAAGTTTCTCATTATACACTGATGATTCAATATTAACCTATACATGGAGCCACTGTGTGAAACTCATTGACATGAATGAAAGTGCTGAACCAGCTCCTACATTAGTGACCTAGATTACATGAACAGAACCGGTTCTCCAACTTCCTCCTTCATGTGCAGCAGCAGTTTGTTATTCCTGAACCAGAGGCTCATAAAAAAAAAAAAAAAATGTTTTGTCTCACAGATAATTCCTGTAACTACGTCTCGATTCTGAGTCAGCACTAACTGACAAGGTCAAAGTCTTTATTGGACCAATAAAAGTGATTTTGCTTGGAGATATGACACCAATGATTGAGCATTGCTGATCCAAGTTGGATGATCGTGTTTTCATACAACTTTAAAGCAATTTTTCTGAGGACTGAAGGTGTTTGCATGCTCAAATCTTTGGACAAATATTTGATGTAAGGTGCAGAAGCAAGAATTTTAACTTTTGAATTTCTGCAAAAACAACAAAAAATAATAATTCTACAATAGGAATTTGGCTTAGAAAGAAAATGCAATTATAAAATTGTGGTTTCCTCTTCAAAAAAAAACTTAAATATCTCATCCTTTGGAGCTGGAGCTGCAACTTTTAGGGGAACAAAATTTGCAGAAAGGCATCACATGTTTCATGACGTACTCACACAAGTATTTGTATTGTTAGTGGTAATGAACCGGGTGAAATGAAACTTAGATTTCAATAATAAGGAGAGTGAAGCATTACAACAGCCGCACCCCTGGCCTAGTTTCATGCTGTTTGTGTCTTGAGGAGTGAAATCCTCGTAGGACGAGAGATTAAGGGCGACGGCAAGAGTCATAAAGAGAATCAGGAGGGAGAAAAGTCATGTACGTCAGCCACGCTGCCTCCTGGACTACAGTTTCATATTTAGTTTTGCAGGGGAACCAGATAGAACAATAGAGAAAGAAACACAAACAAACACATGTAGGAAGGTAAAATATACACAGCACATGAGAACCAAGTCAATAATTTAGTCTACAAACACTTTTATCCTGTTTTTGTTGGGAAACTGAGCGCTGGAATCGATAAAAGAGCGAGATGATTAACTCAGAGTCTCATCTGTGGATGGAGAAACTGAACAGCAATAAAAGTCTGATATCCATCTCGTCTTCCTCATGTGTGTGAAGTGAACTGCTTCCTAGCCTGTACACAACTTTTGTCTGGCAGGAAACTCCCACAGCAAACAGCACCGCTTATCAGAGGCTGGCATCGAGTCGGGCCACTGGTGCGTTACCTGTCGTAAAAGACTCGACTCACTGCTTCTCCACGATAAAACGGCTAATGAGAGACTCCGGTTTAGTGGCAGGAGGAGTAAATCACAGTCAGACCTTTGAGCTGACGGCACACAGCACTCAAAGATTCATTTTTAAAAAAAGGATCCATGAGTTTTAGGGTCATGAAATACAATTTCTGTTTATATTTAAGGGAGAGAAAAGGAACAAAAAGACAGAAAGGTAAAGAATTATGCTGCAACAAATCTGCCTTCTGCCTACATTAATTCAACTCTGTCTTCGATGATCAACCTGATCATAGAGCCTGACCGATTTATCAGCCAGCCGATAATTACGGCCGATATTAGCTTATCAAGTGACTATCGGTATCGACTCATTTTAACACAGATAAGCACGATATAACTGGATCAAATAGCATTTCATTTGAGTTTTAAACAAGCGTTTCTCTTTCACCAGCAGAGAGTTGTATATGGAATATTACAGGCATGATAACTCTCCAGAGCGTCGAGCGGTGACGCACGTACATGTGCAGTTACTTTCCAGTTGAGTGAGCATCTTGTCCTCATCATGTATCTTTACCACAAGTGTTTGACGGATCAACAAAATCAATGTGTATACCAACATATACAGATTGAACATAGATCTAAGAAAGATATCAGCTGTTATATCGGTATCAGATTTTCTTTTTTTTTACCAATATCGATATCGGCATTGGACCCAAAAATCCCGTATCAGTCTGGTTCAGTTGATCATTAATAATCAACTGAACCAGATCGGAATTGGTTAATTAGATTGACAAATCCCGCCATCATTTGCTGGCACAATCTTTGAAATTGGAAGTTTGGGGATTTTGTTCTTAATTTTCTGCCATTTTAAATTGAAAATCTTTGAAGGAATTCAGATATAACAGGAAATCTTAACCTTGGGCTCTGGGGACTAGGAGTTGGCTTTGTACAATATTCTCCATCATTGTATAGAAAAGTTGTCAAACACTTCATAATTGAGACGAAAGTGAGGTTAGCACATTCTTTGAAGCCGTTTTATCGACACAGCGATATCGCTTCAAGGCCAAAGAGAACCATGCTTCTTCACTTTGACACAACAGACTTCATCATGTCAGACGTGTGCGTGGAGAATTACCTGAGGGTCAATTTTCTACGCTGGCTCAGCCTGTCGAGTATCCATCACTGGTTGTGAGTCAGGGGGAAGTTCCCGGGGCGGAGAGTGACTGTGAACAAGAAAAAAACAAGAGGTTGTGGAAGTAGCCAGATCGTCGCTGTGCACTAAAAAAACCTCAAAAATATCCATGTTACATTTTAATTAGTGATGTTACCTCTGTGGAGCTGCTGCCAGTTTCCTAAAACGTAAAGTGCATTACTTTATGCTCCAAATCCACATACCGATCTGGGTTTAAACAAAGCCTGAGTTACTTATTAGCAACATTAGCCATTACATGCACAACAACACTTTTCATCTCCATATTTGGCCCTCATGCACTCATACAGGCGCTTTGGTTTTTGTGCTCTGCAGTTACCAGAAATCTGATTTTCAGGCACACTAAACCTTCACAACACACACACACACACACACACACACACACACACACACACACACACACACACACACACACACACACACACACACACACACACACACACACACACACACACACACACACACACACACACACACACACACACACACACACACACAGTGAGGAAAGAGTAGCCCTCTCAGACCAGATTAGCCCTGATAAGAGTTTGTAGGGTAACACACACGTACCGCCGCACACACACACACACACGGCTAGTCTGAGCCTGTCGGGGTCGAGCAGCATATTAAAGTATCTGGTTGCAGCTCCTGCTAATCTGCCGAAGAAACTCTCCTTCATGTGCATACTTGCCCCTCTTTCACTCTTCCTTCTTCTCCTCTCTCAATCCTCTCATTCACTCATCCTCTGCTCCCTTTTTACCCCCTCTCTGACTCTCTCCTCTGTGTTTGCCCAAACTTTTTTTTTTCCACCCTCATTCCTCCTCTTCTCTTGTTTCCCATAATTGTCCATCATCTTTCACTCTCTGTTTTTTTTCTTTTTTTTTTGGGGGGGGGGGCTTTTTCTCCCCCTCCACCATCATCTGACTTTTGGCACTCTCACATCTGCTCTTTCCAAAATCATGTTTTTGGAGCTTAAATTGGGACAGAGAGGCAAAAATAATGGAAGTAATTTAACTTGATCCATGAATTTTGTTTGTTCTGACAGAAAGTATGATAATTTATTCTCAATTGTCAGAGAGTTAAACTGTTTCTTGCTGTGTTTTCAGTCTTTTAAGGTCAATGCGACACATCTTCTTCATTCTCTAGCATCCAGAGAAAGTTATAGACTTGTTGTTTTCTGATATCTTTACATACGTACATTAATGCATTTTTAAAGATGCTGTTTGTGCATGAGGTTATTTTTTACGACCTGTATGTTGCCTTGAAGACGAATATAAGACAAAAATAAGAATCAGATTTTTTGTCTTTATTGTTTTTGGTTTTTTTATGTCAGATTTTTTTGCTCTTTAATTGGTATCTTTATCTGCCGGACAATCGATGCGATACCGACCAAAAGTAGGTAAATACCCGCTAATGTAAACCCTGTAGAGAATTATATTTTTGAAGAAGCATGGACTGAGGCATGAAGTGTCTTAACAAATAAAACACACAATTGGGGTGCATTATGGGAGGTGTAGGATTTAGTTTTTTTTTTTTTTTAGCTTGGCCCATAATCAGGCGTAAAAGCTAAAAAAGTACGGCTCCAATTCTGATAAATATGTCATAAATTATCCTTCAAGCCTCCCAACTGTATGAAAGTGTTACTTTGAATCACCTTTAAAGGTAAAACATCTGCTGGGGCACCAAGTCAACTCAACAAGACAAAGATGAAGTAGATAAGACGAGCCAAGAGATTTTTCAGGAATTACTCAACCACACTCTGATATTAATCTTTCTTTGTCCTTTTGTATATGAAACTTTCATTTTTCCCTCAGGTTCACTTATTTATGTGTCTTTTTTTTAAAACCTTTGGCTGGACGGAGTGTGACGTGAAGACATCGGACTATTTTTGTCGTGTGTGTTGTTCTAAACTGGGTGAAAGTTCAGACAAGTTTGGGTTTTATTTGTTGTTGTTGTTGCAGCTGGAACCGTTTCCAGACTTGTAGTCCTTCAGATGCTGCCCGAGCCTAAACGCACACACAGACACACACACATACACGAATGCTCTCATATGGTTGAACTTTGAGGCTCGTCACCCCAGAGGCTGGAGGCGGATTTACTCGAAACAAAATTGACCCACTAAACAGGAGCAGGAGTTTAGTGTTTAACAGTGAATCCCCACTTGACGACTGCGAGGACCCCTCGTTATGGGCAAAGGTCTCAAACACATTAACATGACTTAATTCCTGGTGGCAGCAGAACCAGAATCCTTTGCTCTACATAGGGCAAGAGGTCAGACGTGACCTTCTGGCAGAGTCAGATTCAGATGGACAGGGACGCTGGAAGTCAGTCGTAGTTAGAGTGCTGAGAGAAGTCAGTCTTGATGATGGCATCATACTTTCAAAACACGTTCTTTTAATTTTACTCAAAGATACTAAGGATCTTGTTTTGCGGTTCTGAAAACATTTGGTAAAATGATAAGAGTTTCGGGGTTTCCTTTTTGGACTGGCACCATGCCTGCTGATTTGACCAAGGGTTAGAGAAACACAAAAAGGCAGTAAAAGCTTGAAGTAATTTAACAGAGGTCATGGTGCCCCTCTGGCCTGCATGCCACACGGTCCTGATTTTGACCTCTCTGGTCTCTGGCCTTAAACTTGAAACCGTTAAAACAAGAGGTGTAGGTACTATCTGAAAAAAGATTGACCCTAAAAAAGGACAGGAAGCTGTAGCAGGCGGCCTTATGGGAAGCATTGGAGGGTGAACAGCGCTGCTTCTTATAACTGATATATCTGACAGAATATGTGGTATCATCCACCCAGGGAGTCCATTTTGAGTCAGGAAGATGGATCGACTTAGACTCCTACTCCTTCATTGCAGCCACATACTGCATACTCCCCCCAAGACTGAATGAATCATGACCTGGATTAAGTTTAAACGCGCCGATCCAAAAAGCATGGCAGTCAAGTAGTGAGAAGGCGAGGGCCCCCAGAAAAATGCAAAGGTTGCAACGTTTCAAAGACAAATGGTCAACCTCACTGAAGACCGCGTTTCTATGATGTTCTCTAAATGTTGTTATCTCTAAAACAACTTTCTGTTACATTTGAAGTGGTTCAAAAAGTGTGAATGATTGTGTGAAGGAGGCAGTTAGATGGAGAGCAAGGCTTCAGAGGGCGTGAAAGAATGGTTCCTTGAAAGAGAGGTAAGAGATAACACATGACGCTTGAGTAGACTTCCAAACATTTAACATTCTTGGACATCACTTAGAGGTCGCTCAACAGCTGAGGTTAACTTAAAGCAACAATATGTAGGTATTCGGTTTGCCGCTTTGACACCCACCAAAGGTCTACTAATATGACTCTGCTCGCATCTACAGAACTTTACTTTCTGTCATGATGTTGTTACTCAACCTGTCCAAATGTCATGTGATTGCAGGCCAATTGGAATAAATACGGCTACTTTGACAGGGTAGTGATAACACAAAATCTAAGAACTGCGCCGTCAAAGTAAGGAATAGTTTTGCGCCTGAATTGTAAGCCAATTGAAGCCTCTCTAATGGGGAAGAAAATAAAAGAAATGGTCATGGTTTTCCTTTTATGAAGCTCTATGGAACAAATACCCCCGATGAACGGAATTCAACATTTTACAAGGTTGAAATTGGTTTCATTGGCATGCTGTTGCCATTAACACTTTGCTTCAACATCTAAAGGCCTTTATTACCCGGATTATCCCATAATGTGAGCCGCGTATGACCTTTAACCCCAAGGGAAGAGTAACAGCTTCAAGCTGCGACTGTTCAAACAAAGCTGAAAACTCTGAAAACATCACAGACAGTGGGACTCGGGTGTTACACCCATTGTAGACAGTCATGACTCAGAGTTATTTTCAGAGGATATACTTGATTTATATTATATTTAAGTGTGGAAAATCACATATGAAGCCTTTAAATGTGTGTGATATTTAACTCCGTACAGAGTGGAATATCCAGGTGTAAGGTGTAAAAACACAGTAGATTAAAACCAAGAGAGCATGGACTGTAACTCTAAGTGACAGTCTGTGGCGTTCACTTAAACATGCAGCCTGTCAGAAGTCTCAGACTGAGAGAGCTTCCACGGCTGTGAGGAGCATAAATTAAGCATGTAGCATCTCCACAGCTGATTTCACTCTTTAGCCATCCGGACGTTTCCCTTGTGAGCTTTTTAGGCGTTAAAGACGGCAGCCATGTTGAACTTGTAGATTGAAAACATACTGTTCTGGAGTCACAGCGCGTCCAAGTGTCTGAAAACTTCACCCACCCTTGTTTTTTTTGTATTCAAACTTTTCTTGTTCAACTTCAGCCACATGCGGGGGAAAATCTGTTGGCAATTTTCTCTAGGTGTGCATGTCGGTAATTTTCTGCTCTCAGGAGTGGAGGAACGTGAGGCCGAGGCTGGCATGCTACACCAAGCGAGACGAGCTAGCACGGCCCGGTCAGCGCTCTGTGCTTCACTGTGCTGGGTTCCCTTAAGAGTATATACGAGTATACACACATGTGGGGCCCTTCTGCTTACACACAGACACACTTATACACACACGCACACACACATACACGCCAAACCCCCAGAACGATCACGTCCAATTTACAGGTTAGGTTGAGGGTTGGTTTCAGGAGGAACAGGCGTGCTGCCAAGAATAACACGGTGGCGGTTAGGATGACCATTAAAACGAGCGCTGAGATTCATCATATTCAGGATTTTGTGGCATTTCAGCAAATTAATCAGGGAGATTTGGAGCCTGTCAGACTTGAAACAGGTGATTAAATGTGTGATCTCTGGTTTGAAGGCGGGGGTGGGGGAGGGGCACAGAGAGGAGTAGAAATGTAAAAGAAAGATAGAGAGAACGTGGTGAAAAGTTGCAGAGAGAGCGAGAGAAAATGGTTAAATTCACATAAATGGACGGCGATGGAGAGAAAAATGTAAAAGTGTGGCGTTAAAATGAAAGGATGGGGGCGAAAAAGACAGGAAGGAAAGATAAATGAAAAGAAAAAAAATGAAAGAAGGGGCGACGTGAGTTTGATTTACAAAGTGGGAAAACGAGAAAAACAAGGCGCAGCAGCCGGTGCAGAAAGCATTAGCACGAGAGTGTTGAGATAAGAAGAGTAACTGAGTGTGTGAGAGTGAGTGTGTGTGTGTGTGTGTGTGTGTGTGTGTGTGTGTGTGTGTGTATCTGAGGCTGGGTTGTGTCCACATGTTTGGTAGGTTCTTTAAACGGAGGCGAGCGAGGGATGACAGAGAGCAGCGGGAGAAATGAAACAGAGCCGAGTGTGTGTTTTATGGCTGTGATGTCGAGGCTCGTCCTCAAACTTCAAACCGTACTTTATTACGAGCGTTTCTAGCATGTTGTGCGCCATTTTCATGGAGGAAACATCAACTTTTATAAGGTCATTGTGTAAACTTTAGTATGTGAGAGCGATGACGATGATCTTAACAGTTAGAATACTTCCTGTGTGTGTGTATTTATTTTAAAAAGTATCCTATGCAGAAGATGAAGAATGATTGGACATTTCTCTTTATCAAGCAATAACAAGTTAACTGAGGTCTGATATTATTGCATTAATTTTTTTACCGCGTTTCATCTCGAGCTGTTTTGTCCCTTCACGCTCACCGTAGATAGTCGTCCTCAGTGTCTCCCTGTAGTCGCAGTGATGTAAAAGAAGGACACTGCTGCATCTTTGAACGTCTCATTTCACTTTAACAAACTCTCAGACAGCTCAGCTGACGAGTCCAAAGTATGAGATCAAACATTGACCTTTGTTAGCATCTCTTTGAACTTTAGTTTGTGATCCCTAACGAGTTCCCTTTAATGTCGTGATCTCCCATGTACCAGAAGGTGATTACTTTATTTCAAAATAAAAGCAGGGTTGAATTCAAACGGCAAGAAAAGTACTCCCAGCTTAACAAAGTAGAAAAATTCAAAATAAAAGCCTAATTAACCATTTTTATTTTGAAATGAAAAATACAGAATTTCAGACATTAAATTAAAAATGTGATTAATAAAGATTTACTATTTAAATTTAGGGATTAATGGTGATTAAATATTCTAATTGTTTGACGGCCCTGATATTGTAATACAATGTTTTTGAATTCTGTCTGAGCAGGTTTGTTCTTCCTGTTCCTGTCCGATCCAAATCAAATGTTATATGTTGTATTGTAAGATATTCCAAAGCCCTCTATTTTATGTTGATCCAGCCTGACTGAGTAACCTATAAAAAGTAAATGAAGAACACGTTGATATGAGACCTCACAGTGTGTGCACACACACACAAACACTCAGTCAGATTCCTGCTTTGCACCCAACAAGAACCACAGCAGGTTAATGATTGACTTCAAGTTCATAAAAGTCAAATTAACACTTCAAGAGGAACCACAGATTCAGTAATGCCAGTGAAATCAATGCACGCCACACTGATCAACCTTTCCCTCATCGTCATGTTCTCTCTCTCTCTTTCAGGTGACGGAGAACATCATCTCCAAACAAACCTTCATAGGTCAGTGTCCATGTCGCTCTCAAACTAACGCTCACAGACTCACTACACAGTGTCTGACATGTTCTCCTTCCTCTCTCCCTTCAGAAGCAAGAACGATGCCTCGCACGTTCAACAACTCGGGGTCAAAGTTCATGACCTCGGTGGCGCAGAGGCCGTCGGCCCACTTGACCCTCCGAGATGCGGGCTCTCAAGGTGAGCTGGAGATCATGGCTGGGTTAAAGGAAACAGGAAACAGGAAGAAACTGAATCTGAGTAAAGTTCCTGTCATGTTTGTCAGCAGGTCGATCATTAGTGCAGAGAGAGGAGGAAGGTTTATGGAGAGGCTCTGGATACAGATTACTTCCTGAACCACTAGGTGGCTTTATGTGTCAAAATGTACTTGAACAGTGCTTTAATTGAATCCATAATCAGTGGCGGTTTTAGAGTATGTTGGGGCCCTAAGCAAAAATTCATTGGGGGCCCCTCCAATAAGCGTTCACCACCAATATGTCTTCCAGTTTCCCGACGCTTACTCCTCTTCCTCTTTTTCTTTTTTTTTCACTCCCAGACGGATAATTTCTCTTCATTTCCTTCGGTAACTTTCATTGACAAATGTTGGTTGTCAGACGGGGGCCCCTTAGGGAGGTTTCCGACTGTCATTGCAAAATTTGTAAATGAACATGTAGCTATTAACAGAGGCTGCAAGGGAAAGGAAGGAGGAAGAATGATTTAAAGTAATGGTCCAAATATACCAAAGACCAGGAAGTCTTCCTCAATAATGAGTTTCTAGGGGGTGCTGGTGGCGCAGTGGTTAGTGTGCGTACCCCATGTATGGAGGCTGTAGTCCTCCAAGCGGGCGGCCCAGGTTTGAATCCCACCTGTGGCTCCTTTCCCGCATGTCATTCCCCACTCTCTCTCTCCCTGATTTCCAACTCTGTCCACTGTCCTGTCTCTCCATTAAAGGCACAAAAAATCTTTAAAAAAAATAAAAATGAGTTTCTAGACTAAAAAATAACGTAGGAACTCTGCAAAAGCGAGTCTGCGAAACAGTCTAAAACTGATGCGTGAGGGGAAATGTTGAAGTGTGATAGTAAGAGAGCAGATGTTGTTCGTCAAAGGACAGAGAAGTCCTTGAAGGCAATATTAAGTTAAAGACGAGCGTTTTCCATGAGACTTACTCAGATTCCTCTGTAATCTCTAAAATGAATCATCGCTGCATGATGAAGGATTCAGTCTCTTTGTGTCTGAGCTATCGTTCCTCTAATAAACATCACTTCCTGCATGCCAGAGAGCTTTTCCTCCAAGAACCTGCTGAATCAGTGAGGCGCCTCGATGAGCGGAGCAGTAAAACGGACATTTATAAGGACAGCGTCATTTATAAAGTAATGTGTTCCTCGTGTCAGTGTATTCTCCAGACCTTCATATATCATTTCCTCTGAGAGTGTCGTGCAAGCTGAGGGGTGTTGACAATTTGGCAGCGATGTGTGTGTGTGTGTGTGTGTGTGTGTGTGTGTGTGTGTGTGTGTGTGTGTGAGGAGAAAGAGAGGGTGAGGTTCACACGTTCTGCCTGGATTTCTTAAAGGAAGTTGCTCAGTCAGAGTCGACCTTTGTTGTGTTTTCTCATAAACGATTATCTTATTAATGTGAGCTGAACTAAAGCCAAGCCAGAGGATTAACACACCAAGACAAACACACACACACACACACACACACACACACACACACACTGTGGTATGTTCTCTAGCACTTATTAGTTGATGCGGTGAACACATTTTTAATGTAGCATTGATACAAAGTTCCCTAACTTGAGGTGCGTCTGTTAACAAACAAGTCCGGTTGATTTCAGGGGCCGCCTTCCCTGAAATTCTCTAGAAATTTTCAGGATTGCATTTGTGAAAACAAGTTATGTTCAACGTTTTTAATTATCTGGTTTGCTACCTCAGGTCACATTTTCCTGGTGAGTTTTATGCACTCAAATGCAAGTTTGAAGTATTCTTCACAGTGATAACAGCAAGACATTTTGGTCCCATGCTTAAGGTGTGGCTACCTTGTGGTCGACAGGTCACTTATCAAACAAGTTAATTTGTATTATGGTGGATTTTTTTTATTGTTGAAGCCTGTTTTCACCGAAATTCGCTTGAAATTGCACCCAAAGTATTACCCAAGTTAAAGGAAACTAGTATTGGGCACCAGGAATTTCCTTTACTTCTTAAGGCCCTGACACACCAAGGAGATCGTCGGCCATTGGTCCTAGTTGGTCCTAGTTCAGGGCGGCAGGAGCTAAGTCTGTAGGGACATGGGTTCAAGTCCCATAATATGGAAATTGGTCTGCTATCGCTAGCTGATGACTTGGCAACAGTTTCCCCCTTTATTTGTGTCTCCAAAAACCAAAGTGATGAAGTACCAAATGTCAAGCTAGAGGCCTGAAACAGTTGTCCACAGTCCATTGGATGATATGGACATGGTTACATCCACTGATGAGCTGGTGGTATGCATTCCTAAAGCAAAGATGTAAATTTTACGATTTGTTTCCCAACAGGGATCCCTCCCCACCAGATCCTCACGCCGGGTCTCCACCAGTCCTGTCGCCATGTGGTCCGTTCGTGGGCCAATCAGAGCTTTGGAGCTCATCTGCACAACATGACGCTAAACAATGGGAAGCTGCGAGTGCCCCAGGATGGGCGGTACTACCTGTACTCACAGGTGATTATACAGTTCCTTTTAGTACCGTTACATTTGGGGAACTAGGGTCCCAAAACAGCCAGCAATTTTCAAAGAATTATTGACTATTCTTGCATTTATTGAATTGAATCTCTTCAATGCATACCTGAGAGGTAGTAGAAGAATCTTAATACATAAAGTGAATTTTGATCATCTTCCCTCTAGGTGTATTTCCGTTATCCGTCTCCAGCAGCCAGTGATGGAGACCAGCGCAGCGTCAGCCACCAGCTGGTGCAGTGTGTCTACAAGAAAACGTCCTACCCGAGCCCCATACAGGTAACTTATCCCCCTTTCACTTCTGATCACGAGTCATACCAACTATATAGAACATCCTACTTACCTTGATATCCTTTTCCCTGTAGCTCTTAAAGGGCGTGGGAACAAAGTGCTGGGCTCCAGACGCCGAGTACGCCCTCCACTCCGTCTACCAGGGAGGACTTTTCGAGCTGAGGGCCGGCGACGAGCTCTTCGTCTCCGTCTCTTCACCGACCATGGTCAATGCAGACGATTCCTCCAGCTACTTTGGTGCCTTCCGCTTGGACCTCTGAAAGGAAAGGGTTGGAAAGAAAAATGGAAAAGATGGGACAATGAATGGATAGATGATTGGACTAGAGACTCTTGAATGTCCATAGATTGGAAAAAAGGGTCATTTGGAGAGAGATGTTGGATTTTTCATCTTTGACATTCGCTTGGACGGACATATTGAAAGATGGATGGATTGGGTTTGAAGGCTTCCCTTTCGTAAAAGCAGCAAAATGACGGGAAGAAAGGGAAAAGAAACAATGGATTTGTCTTCTTTACTTTCCGTTAAGTTAAACCCAACCATCAAGAACAAGATAACGAAAGACTCATGTGCAATCCCTTGAAAGTCAATGTGAGGGTTTCCATTTTCTGATGACTCTTAGGGAAGAAAATCACTTAGGTAAAGAAGTAAACCACATCAAACTTTATAAACCTTCAAGTCTCTTTGTAAGACGAGAATCGGCCAAAAATTAGGCCACCCACGCTGCCCTTTACCAAAATCCAAATGTAAATCTCAGCGTATCTCTCACATTAACAGCCTTTTTACCGGGAAGCAATCGGACCCTTCAGATTCGGATTCTAGACGGAAGAATGTAAACACAATAAAAACTTGATCCTGTGCATCGAAGATGTGAGGAAGGACTGTGGACTTGTATAAGAAGAAAATCAAACCAAACCAAAGCAAAAGAAAATGAGTTTTTTTTTTAAGCGTGCCATGAGAATACTGTATATATTAACGGCTATGAATGAAATTTGAAAGATGAACCGTGCTGATTTAAAGTGATTCATATGTATTTTACTTTTGACTGAACTTAAAACCACTTGGACTCTGCTGAGGACTTTCTGTGCAACAATAGAACTGTGGATTTTACGCAAGGACATTTTTTTAAGGGACGGAAATGTTTGCTGAGGATTGTAAAAAAGAATGTGAGAAGCAGCAAACAGTGCCTTTGGAAGAAATGACTCTGCAAAGAAAAGGAGGAGTTCAAATTAATCCTGTAAATGTCAATAAGGAAGAGCCCAGCACGAAAGAGAAAGAGGCCGAGAGGAGAATGTAGCTCGACAAGTCTCTGTTGCTGCTCTCTCTTTCACTTTCCACCGCCATCTTTATCTTTCTTTTCATGTCAAGAATCTCATCTTTCTCGTCCGGCTGGTGAAGCTGCATTCAGTTTTTTTGTTTTAAGGATCAAACAACCCCGAGGTCAGAACAAAAGTCATTCAAATCAAAACAAGGTGACATATACGCGTGCAAAAAAAAAGGCTTGCTGCTAAAACAGAAAACAACTATCACAGAGCGTTGTTTATGTGTTTGTTTCGATCAAACAGAAAAGGTTTCATTTGAAGTCTAAGTTCTGAAAGAATTCATTCAGAGCAAAGAAATATAACCACTTAAATGTTGTTTGAAGAATTAGGTATCCCAAAAAAAGTCGAGACTATCAGCATCAAGATTGATTTTTCTATTTTTTTATGCCTGAAACTGCTGCCAGGGGGTTGGTGTCAGACCACGAGATACTGTAAACAGCATGCTGCGGAAACAACTTTTTATATTCTTTTTTTTTTTTTTTTTTACATTTTCCACTGCAAAAAAATCCTCAGTAAGTGACACGTTTGACTGTTCAGCGTAGGCAGGGTTGTTAAAAACACAACTTACACATTTACAGGACAAACTAACAAAGAGATAAGAGGAACAGCTTTGTCCACAGGGGGCGCCAAAATCAGCTCAAACAACAGTTTCACACAGGAGCTTTAAAGTCCAAAAAAAAACAAATATAACAAAAGTAAGATATGGAAAATATGAGGGCATGGACTGAAATTGGAGAAGATTTAACTTATTCTAGCATAGAAACTAAAACTTCATTTAAAAACGCTGTGTAGGGTGTAAACTAGCAGGTATAATTTTCATAATTAGTTTATTTTTTGTGAAACAAATGTCATCACATTCTGCATTAACAACATTGTTTCTGAAGTGTTTAATATTGACAATGTGTACAATAGGATACGGCAATCATTGCTTTAGTTGTTTTAATTTACATATTACACTTTCTCCCCCAACTATTATGAACAGTTTGACATTTTTTCCCGCCAAGAATAAGATGTTGGAATTGAAATCCATTGTTGTGTCTTTCTTAAAATTTTAAGGCTTAAGTCAGGAGACAGTCGGTTTAACCTCGAGGATTATTCTACCACTTTTGGCCTCGTTTCCACTCTTAATGCTAAGCTAGGCTAAATCATCAATGGATGGTTTGTCTAATACTTGGATATCAAGCATATGAACGGATTTCCAGGAATGAAAAAATGACTCTTAGTATATGTAAACCCTAGCAACCCTGGCAATGAGGTTTGTTCTAACATTGTAGTTCAGTTAGCCAACCAGATTCAAGAAAAACATTTGTACTAAAACTGTTTATAAAGATGGTCACGTCCAAAATGGCCGCTCGTATTCTGGGAAACAAACATGTTTTCCAAACTCTGAAACAATATTTCACCTGGTAACGCACCTGGAGACACACCAACTATGGAACATTTTGAGTCTCTAAGTCGAAGCTTGGACAAGAGACAGATGCACATAAAGAAAGATTTTGGCGGAGTGAGCGGGGATATTAACAGACATAAACTATGCACAGAACAGCACAAACTCAACCCCTACATGCCTCCATAGCACGCACATATACAAAAACGGGATGCACACATCAGCTCACATCACGGCTTCTCTGCAGACACACACATCATCCACCGTCACATCCAGTGTAAAGACACAAACACTCTCTTCACACACACTAATTTATCTGGAGTGTCTAGCCTCCCTAAGCCGTCTGGTTGTTGTCAGTGATCAGTCGAAGGCATGCAGGGAGTGTGTGTGTGTGTGTGTGTTATTGAACTTACAGGGCATGTTTGTTCAAAGGGCTTGGTTCACATGGACAATTCATAAAACAAGGTCAAACATGCACAAACATTTTTAACCTGGTGACATCCAGGTTAAATCATCATTATGGCACTGTGGTTCACCTTTACCTGTGTATATACTGTGCAAAAACATCAACCAATCCTGTGTATTTTTGTTTGCAAAGAACTTAATTGAAATGAAGTTTCATTTTGTGTTTGATTGCTGTTTTAGCAGCTTTTTTTTCACTGGTTGGCATGCACCCTGTCACGTTTCTTCTTGGCTTTCTCGCAGCCCAACATCTCATAATCTCCCTCTGTTGAACTTAAATTGGTTTATTTTCCATGGTGAACTTCAACAAATCATACGTTTTTCCTTCTTGCACTCCAAGCCAAAACAAAGAGTTCATTGGAAGCGGTCCAGCGTTGATGATGCAACATACACACTACAACGGCATAAATCCCCAGGCCCCAGCTGGGAAAACTTTTGCATTAAATGTGTCTGAGATGTGTTTGTACTGGACTGTTTTGTAGCTGTGAACATGTGTAGCACATTGTTGCTAAGAAAATAAACAAATATTTGAACATTCCCTGTGTGGCAGTATGTGGATACAGAGAGCACCTCAAGATCAGCTCTTCCAGTGAGTCTGGTTTTGGTTATTATAAGGTAAAACGAAACATCTACAGTAAATGCAAAAACCTGGGTCAAACCTGAAGTTAAACCCTACAAAGACTGGAAAACCACTCATACATACATAGAGTGAGTTCAGGGTGATTGGAACACACTTTTGGTGTTTCCATCAAATGATCATCTTTACGACCTTAACTTGAAAACTAGCAAAGGCTTATGTCATTTTCATCACCCCGGGGTTAACCTCCAGTGTATTGAATGCTCCAGTCATCAATGTGGTGTCAAACCAATGAGGGCAGACTAGTGTTGTAGTCAAGACCACAGTAATCAAAACCAAGACATACCCGAGACCGAGGCAAGACCGAGACATTTAGGGATCGAGACCGAGTCAAGACCAAGACCATAAATATCAATGAAAAATCATCATCTTTTATGCAGCGGGCGTGTCACTCATTTAGAACGTAACACCCAGAAGGTTTAGCTGTCATGAATTGAAGTTAATTGTTATTTTAGAAAGAGATGTTTTCCTTCTAATCACAGTTATGATGTTGAAAAATAGCCTTTGAGTAGTGGTCTTGACCGGTATTGATTTAAAATCCGGGTTCACCCAGTACGAGACCTTCAAAAAGTGGTCTTGAGTGCTACAACTCTTGGGCACACAATTTCCATTGCGTGGTATCACAGCTGGGGCTCAGAAAATATCAGTGAAGGAAATAAACCCTTTACTGTTATAATGTCCAATTCAACCTTATATGCCAATCACCCTGAAATAACCCAACCTTCTGACTAAATGTTGTAGACAACACATTACACAACTTGTCAATAAAGACTTGGGTTCTGGCTGTAAATGGCGTGTTCTTGTACCAAAACAAACATGGACTGCAATCAGCGCTGCTTGTTAAGTTTATATGAAGTGCAATTTGGACTACAATGGGCCAAAAATGAAGAAAAATGAGCAGAGTTGGGATTCAGCATTTTACTGGCCCAGGGCTTTTTCACACCACAAACCTCTTTGCCTGCCATTCTTCCTCTTTTCTTTATATACATGTATTTCTTAACACAAGTGGCCATTGTTTCAAATGGATTTTAAAAGCAGTTATTCAAACATTGGAGTCTAACCTTTACCTTATTACAAGGACATGTACAGAGCCAGTGTGTTACAGTCGGTGAAATCTAATGGTGTTGGTTTTGTAAGTTTATAATTAGCTCTTTATATCTACAGAGGCAGAAGGTCTTCTCCATGGAGTGGGCCTTGTTGTTACTGCCATGTGTCTACAAAAGCCCTACAAATCAAAATCTGGCTTTAGAGACCATCTTTTGAGTTTTCTGTGAGTTTTGCTGACCTCGAAGGTTCCCCTTAAGGTTTTTTTTTTTTTTTGGGGGGGGGTATTTTATCAGTTGGTTGCAATCTGCAACCTGCAACTTGGCCTGGTATGTTGGTCTTTAAATGTTGTGGTCAAAGAATTGTTGTCAAATCTCTGAACCCATTGGCAACCATCTGAAGTTGATCTAGCCTCTGTAGGTCCCTTTTTGGGCTTTGGGTCAAGTGGGGGAAAAAGAGCTCTGGATTGGGGTGTTATGAAATATAAAATGTTAAATTTAATGAACTGTTCATAATTCTAAGTCATTATAATCCTGTTTCAAATAAAATGTGCTTTACTGAAACAGGTAACATTCCATAAAGTTAGAGTCCTAACTGATTTGCATATCAATGTTTGACTGACATCCTCAAGTCAACCTCAACAGGATACAGTTAAGGCTCGCCATAGTGTCCCATCAGCTGCTAACCACTGATCTTTGACCATCCTTTGTAGCAGCTAAAGGTCACAAGAGGATACTTCCAGGGATCCATAAAGTACTCATCAGTGTAACACATTTTTATTAGTAGTGACTCCCCTTGGCTCATTGATAAAGTTTCTGGAGTTTGAATGTTTTACATCTGTGGCACCCTGCAAAGTGAGCTCTCACTTATCCCATCTCTTCACTTTCAGTTAACAATAAATTTTAAAATAGTCTGAGGAACATATGCTGCTTTTTTTTGACAAGTCTTTCATTCAACAGCATTTAAAAACAATGAGTCTGTCTGCACAGTGTGGGGCCACATCATCCCCAATCATCCCAGTAATCAGTAACATTGAAAGTTTTGAGTCATAAAGTCCAACGTTTGTATTTTATCCGTCAGTAAAATAAAAGGCCAATTCAATCACCAGAACAAGGAAGTAGTCAAGCTGAGTTTTTATCATTTTGGCTCTTTTTTTTTTAATGGCACTTGGTTTCTTTTTATATGAAACAATGATGAGGAGGTCAAATTACTTACTTTTAGTTTTTTTACGATGTTGGAGGGTTAATGAAATACACATTGGGTGAATCAGAGCATGAGATTTTATTACTTTACTGGAATGGCCATGGCTGGCCATCCAACCTCAGTTACACTCACCAAATATTATATTTCCAGTACACCAAAATGAAGGCAAGCAGCCACTTAAAGAAGCAAGAAAGGCGCTTACTGCAATGCGGCATGACACAGTATCTCCAAGGGTTTCAGAATATTTGGAGAATCCTGTTGCCATCTAATCGCCAATTTAATTTTCTAGATACATTTTGAAGATGGGCAAGAAATACATGTGATTAAGTACAGCATTAAATAAACTGTTTTGGACTAAATAGACATGGCTTTTTTAAAGGCTAAGCTTTGTGATTGTGGCCTTCATAAATCCTGAACAATAATTGCCAGTCTATAGTGCTGCTTTAAACGTAAAAAATAATACATACAGGTATATAGCATCTTTAAGTAAATGTTAGTTTCTAAAAAGTAGAAATGTTTACAGGAGACAGACAGAGTGCATTAATGCTTTCATTGTTCACGAGTACTCAAACTTCATGCAACCCCTGCATAAGTCAGTGTCCCAGTCTGGCCAATCCAGTAAGAAATTGGCCATGCAGCGAAGTCTCAAATTCCCATGGAAACAAAAGCAGAAACAAGAGGAAAAGTCAAACACCACAGCAAAATTTCCTGGCCATCAGATTCAGGTCCAAAACCCAAAACCTTTTAGCAAACCTCTGAGTCCCTGTGGCGCCCTGAGAAGATTTAAACAACCAAGCGATCAATTAAAATGTACTGTACATAAAGGCTGCTCTGAAACATGCATGACTCAGCAAAAAAGCCTTCAGGAGTATCTATTTGTGAGTTATAGAGAGTGTGTTTATGTGTATAGACAGATATGACTTTTAGTGGTCTGCTGTGAATCCAACTCCAGACCAACTTAATCAATCACATTCCCAAGGATGGCATTGACCCAACACTGCCGAACTCTGCAAACCATTTGTTGCATTGAGATGCAGAGATGTTTCAAATTTATGTTAAATACTGTGTAATTATGTGGTGTGTGTTTGTCCTGTGAGAGGCAAAAATGTGGTTTTGAACTTCATTTCCAGAGTTTGTAGTGTTACGTTAGAAACTTCTAGACCTTGAGCTGAACACACTGTTCATCATTTCTTCAGCACACCAGGAGAAAGATACAAAGCAGTTAAAGCACTCAGGGCCCTCCATGAACTTTGTGTAAATCAGCCTCAGTTTCCAGCTGAGTCATACATAGAGTTTCGTTCCAAGATCCAGGCTGTGTTTACATTTTGATTATAGTGCGGCTTGCTGAACATAACTGTGCATTTCAGAGGGAAGTGCATCTCAAGTCCTGTTTAAGTTTGACAGACCAGATTTCTTAAAGTAAAAACAGTTTCTGCTTAGGCTTTGGAGACAGTTGAAAAACATGACCTGCAAACCAGAAGATAAATGTAGCAATCTGTCAGCCAAGGCTTGTTTTTAATAACTAATACATTTGTTGTTGAAATCCAACTCTGATATTATCTCTAACAAGTTACTGTTTTTGATTATTTTCTTCCTCGAGAATGATTTGCCAAGTGGATTTTTGTCCACATTTAAAACCTTGACTGTTCAAATATGTTTGCCGGCTAGGGTCATTTTTCTACTCGCAATCATGGGGCATAGCTTAATCGTTTAGCATGCTAACACCTGTTATTAGGTGAAATACTGGGAGACCGTTGGGTTTATGGTTGATTTGTTGAAGATGAGGCAGCCTGTCATAGATATGTAGTGATACCTAACCACCATTTTTTATATATTAATATGGACAACACATCTCCATCTCCTGCCATTGTCCAAAGTGAAGCCAAAATACCTTCACAGTGGGTGATGGCATATTGTGTTGGTGGAGTTATATGGAGCCATGTGCAGAAGGGAGCTGATTGGTGGAAATATGGAAGTCGGCATGCCTCTTCAGCGTTAAATTACCCGTGTATTTAAATGTTATAGTTTGACCCATGTCCCATTTGTTAACATGAAGAAGGCAGGGTTTATGATCTATTCTGCAGCAACTCAGCAGTGTAGGTAAGTAAGTAAACTAATCTTTTAAAATCCAGATTAATAATTCCTTCATGAACAGATACAAGCAAGGGGTTCTTTGTTTTTTTACATTTCGCCTGATTCACCAATTGAACCATGGCAACAGAAGCAATGACATTAACTCTGTTATACACCAATGATAAACATCTGGGGCTTATAACTTGATGACTAGCACAAGTGAGTAGTGAGTTTTAAAATTCACCCCCAACTGTTTGGGAGATTAACATGATTGGACCATACCAAATATACTGTGACATCTTGTTGGGATGAAGAGACGAATTAACTCATTGGGAGCAGATCACGGACGTTCCTTCCAGTGACTGTTGTGTGTTTCTGTGGCTGTTTTTCATCGGAGCATGACACAATGAAAACAATGCTTGCAGCAGGATAATTACATTGGGAAAAAGTCATCAAATGCAGCAGCTGATGATAGATTCAATCCAGATTCCCCCCTCCCACCTTCCTTTTTTAGAATAAGTCCGTGAAAACTTCAATTGAAAGTCGCTAAATAAGCTCAAATCAAACCTAAAGTTAAACAAAATGTACCCCTTGAAGAGGTGCAGACAGGCAGATTTTAAACACTTTCGAGAGTTGTTGATGTGATCTCATGCAAATTGGAATACAATAACACACACAGCTGACTGTAATCAGAAACAAATGTCAGTGTTTATAAGGAACACAGACAGGCCTTTTCACTCTTCTGTTACATCCCTCTTTAATCTAACTTTTTATACTTTATACAACTCCCCTCGTAAATGGAATTTAACTACAGTTTTTAAGATTTTTATTTTTTTTATTTTATTTATTTATTTTTATTTATTTTTTTATGTCAATTTATTCCCCACTTGGTTTCTTTTTTGTAAACGCAAATCCCTCAGTTGAAACACGCTCTATTAATGTAGATATTGTTCGGTACAAACTCTCTCTGATAGACCGAAACTGATACATGTTTCAGGAATAAAAGCGCAAGATGATCTTCTGATTGGCTGCTGTCTGTTTGAAAGATTACTCATTTGGATTCATTCACATCAGTAGGCCTTGTCCCGGCTGCAGAAGCCAGGCTCTTGAGTAGATGAAGCTCCCCCAACCTTCAGCGAGGTGGTACTACTACCACCGACGTCTCTGACGCCCAATTACCACCATCAGACTGTGTTGTCCCCACAACCACAGCCGTCCTCATTCATGCACGGCCTGCTCCGACCTGCCGTAATGGACTACAGGCCCCGTTTCAAACTCAATTTTGGCACCACAATCACACACCAACACGTGTACCTTATATGTTTCACTCAACATAAAACTGCTCCCCAAAGCCACTAAAATAACAGACGTGTTCTTAATCAGTTTTCCTGGTTAAGGGGTCAATCCAGAACTAAAACTCGCCTTTTCCCGTCTCTTTCAGGAATTGCATTATCTGGGGACATCCAGTAATTTCTGATAATTGCAGTAATTTTGACCCTATTATGAATCGACCAGGCCTGTGATTTGTTCAGTAAAAATTCCAACACAAATCGCCAACTCTAATTGTGTTAAGATGGTCTCCTGATAATACTGATCCTATTCAGACAGGAAAACTGAGGCCATTCATTTGGCTTTTGGCACGCTATTCCCATTCTGTCTTAACTGAATGTAGGAGTGAATTCAATTAATTAATGTTTTGATTTACTTACCAGAACAAAATTTTACGATTTCTTCTCCTCGAAGTGATAGCCCAATAAAGAAGAGGCATGGTCATTTAAAAGACGTAATACATATAATTCTCAGAAGAAAAAAGTTTAAAAAGTTTGTAGAGGAAATATATTTGTTTTGTTCTCTTTTATTGCTTTTCATTGACTAAGGAAGAACTAATTGTCCTTAAAATGTGTATTCACTTTAAATCGGCTAAGTTCAATGAGTTTTTCACTTTGAGTATGATTTCATAAAAGCCTCTGTAGAAGGTTTCATCCCTCTAAAGCCTGGGCTGGTTTTTTCTCAGTTTTTCCTCCCTCATCACAACAGGTCTTACTTTATATGTGTAAAGTTAGAAACTGATTGATACTGACATGTTAGGCTACACAGGAAGGTTTTCAGGTGGTATGTTAGTGGGATTATCCTCATGTAAGAAAGCTTTTTACAAAACTAAATTTACAAAGTTCAGTCATTTGGGTTGATGTCCACATGTTTCTTGTTTTGTTAAACAAGAAACAAATGTCTAAATTTGATTTGATAGGAGAGAATGTCATTAATGTAGAGATATAAATACAATGTAAAAGGAAAAATATTTAAATTTTATATCACTATTCTATCAAAACCAAAAAGATGCAGTTATTGCACTAATAATTTCATTCTTCCAGTCTCCCCCCCTCCCCCGATATGTATAGTTTCACACTACGGTTCCCATGCTGCTTTGGGTGGTACAACCAGGAAGTGTTGTCGTGGAACCAGTGAGTTAGCTGTGAACTAAGCGTTTCTAAATAACGGCACAAGACAGAATTAGAATATAGAGGTTGTTTCCACCGTATATTAACATGAGTCCTGGGGGATCGGAAAACAAGTGGATAGCCTTCATGCTAGGTATGAACCATGGGTGATGTCACCCACTGGTTACTGAATGGGACACAATAATAATACATAATGTGAACAAATCAGAACCAACACATAAGAATATCACTCTTGTCCATTTGATACTGTGACGTTTCTGGTAAGAGTCTGATTTGTTCTTCAAACATGACCACTTTGCCAAACATGTCACTATGTTTATAAAGCTAAAGATGAAACAGTCTGAACAGTAGAAGAGTCAGAAGAAGTGGACATGGAGAGAAGTTTGGAAGCTCAAAGTGTTTTGTCCTTCCCCCAGGTCAAATTCAAAACTCAAGTTCTTCAGAGGGAGATCAAAACCAGCAGCTGTGTGTCTGTACGGATACCACAAAGCATCTGGTGCTGTTAACATTTTTGTGTTACATTTGGTGTGTGTGTGGGTGTGAATAAAGCACCTTGGCAACACATCAAAACCTCGAGCATCTGCAAGGCTTTTATTAGCACTAATCTCCGCTAACTAATAAAAGGTCAATCCGCTCACAAACCAGGACTTTTAAAAGCTTTTAATTTTGAGATCATTGTACATGTTATCGTGAACGAATCCCGGTGTAAAGCTTTACATATTGCTGTTCTTGCTTTCTATCCTCCTGAAGCGTGAAATAAAACCACCCAGGGAGAGGCTGCCATGTGCAAGAATGCAATGTTTCATGGAGAGCTAAGCTAGCATACATGACTGACAATCCACCGACGTCCATCTGAGATGCCGGTGCTGGCTTTTGACCTACACGGACGATAATGCTGAGGGGATGTACAGAACGACATCCTGAGCCTCCTTGACAAATCACATCATAAATCAGCGGTTACCAAAGGCTCGAGGGCACCACTGAAATTCCTGTGCCGAAAACCGCCATGATGTATTTCTTCTAGAGGTGTCTCCCGCTGTCAGAGGTTTTAGGCGCTTGACAGGGTTGCAGTAAAATTGTACAACAGGGCCATGGGGATGGACAGCCTGAAGCAACTGAAGGTATTATAACAAGTGGTGAAACATCTGTTAGCTTTCTGAAATTGTAGCCTCTGTTGTGACAGAAAAAATCCCAAAAGCCACATTAAAGGTAGACAAGTAAGGGTTTAAATATCACTTTCAGGTTTCAAATGGTGCCCTTTAATTTGGTGGGGGGACCAATCTTACCATGAAAGGCTAGAAAATACTTGTCTTCATGCTACTAACTGTAAATACTCAACAGTAAAACAAACATAACCTGCCCATCCATCAACCCCAGCAACACATTCGGCCAACAAACTGTTGAGTCCCAAGCTAGATATACGACTCTCTACTTGGCTCTGTGTTGACTCTACATGTCTCGTCAATATTTGTGCTAGGTATGTTGCAACTCTTAAGCCAACACTTCACAGTTTTCAAAGATTCATTAAGCCTGGCCAACAATACAAGTTATTTTAATGTCTTAACAAATGTTGAAAACGTCATAAAACAGTATATACTGCCAACTTACCCAACCGTTAGCATGCCGTTAGCAACATGCTAAACTACAAGCCATATGTTGTATTTCCACAGAGCTACGTGGATAAAACAGCATCAAGCTAGCATCATTACCAATTTTTATTTTACCTTTATTTTACCTTTATTTTACCAGGCAGAATTGCTTGAGATCAAATGACCTCTTTTTCAAGCAAGGCCTGGCCAATACAGCTACATAGTCATTTTAGTATTATTTGACTACATGAAAACATAAAATGGTACGTGTATTTTTTAATTTTAATGCCGCTAGCTTGCTGGCTCAAATGTGAATTTCATTTTTATCAACACAAATAAATCAACAAGAAAGATGAACTCTGAGGCCAAGACCATAAAACACAGCTTTATAGCCTATTTACAAATTAAATAAAAAGGGCTAGAAAACATACTATTTATTGTGAAATATGGTTTTCATTGGATACTCTACATTAAAGTGTCCACTAAAGATTTAA
Organism: Labrus bergylta; assembly: GCF_963930695.1. NCBI lineage: Eukaryota > Metazoa > Chordata > Actinopteri > Labriformes > Labridae > Labrus > Labrus bergylta. Next base: position 3,937,434 of record NC_089216.1, on the reverse strand, counting down.
AGCTCTTGGGCTTTGTTGCCAATATTTCCAGTTTTATAACATGTCATTGGTTTCATTTAGCATTTCATGCAGCCTGATGGTGAAAGACATTTGGTCTCGCAGTCCCGACTCCATGTTTCCTGCCTCATATCTATCTCAAAAGAGAGGATCCTTACAGGCGCTCGGGGTCAAGTAAGGACAGTAAATGTTAAGAGTAAAGTCTCAGACACGTCTCAGATTCACATTCAGTTTACATTAGTTTTGGCTGCACTTAATGTCTTGCTGATGTTTAAATGGGTTTTAGTATAAACCAGATCCCGCTCAACAAGCCGCAATTAGAGCAGTTTACATGTTGAAAGAGTCAAGTGGTTACCACATGAAGGCGACGAAATAACACCAAGCTCCACATGACAAAGAGAGATTTGTGGTTATGTCGATGCAACTAAAGCAACAACAGAAGAGAAATAAAGAATGTATAATTTTGTGTCTTTGTGAGGTTTTGTTCAGTTTCATTAGTCCTGCAGAGTAGGGCTGCAGATGATAGTGAATAATGTCAAGAGTTCAAGATTTAAGGAAATATCTAAAACCTGGAGAGCATGTGTGCAGCATGAGAAGGAAAATGTGTCCATGTCAGAGAGGACATATGAAGGCGTTTAACACGGCTACAGTCAAACATTGTTGTCTGATAAAACACCACTTCAGTACAGAAGTAGATTGTTTTTACCTTCCGCAGGCTGCTGCTCAGACGGAGGGACAGGGTGTCAAAAGAATGCAGCGGAAATGGTGGACATATATAATCAACATTCACCTCCTGCTACTCTGCCCGAAACTTTATTTATAAAAACAGAGAGAACAGTGTTGTGTTTTAATCTCAGGTCCCCAGACGAACTGTGTGATTAATGGAGGCTGTTTGTCATATTTAACATTTTATCTACTTTTTCTGACCCGCTGTGTTTTTACAAGAGTGTTAACAAAAGACCTATTGGTTTCTTTAACCTGCCACCACGATACAGTAACACCCTTCCTGACACACACACACACACATACTGCAGTTATCTCCATATCAGCATTCTCTAAATACTGCGACCACTTTCTCTCTTCTTGCACACACACACGGCAACACAACACATCCATCATATCGCTGCCACACACCCTTCATATCAGCAGCACTGCCGCTCACTCCACGCCTCCTGTATTATTACCCAGCATACTCTCTGTTTTCCTAAGAACGAGCCAGGAAATTAGTTTTAAGAAAGCGCACACACACACATACACGTTGTTCATGCACACGGGGACAAGGAGAGAAAACCCAAAACATCCTGAAGAGACTAAGTGGGGCCAGACAAGCGCTCACCCTGACACAAACACACACACACACACACACACACACACACACACACACACACACACACACACACACACACACACACACACACACACACACACACACACACACACACACACACACACACACACACACACACACACACACACACACACACACACACACACACACACACACACACACTTTTTTTTAAAGGAGAACAATACTACTGATTCAACCCCGCTGCCCCGACTACCGGCCATTGGAAAACGGGAATTTCAGAGTCAGTGGGAGTGGTGCGATCAGAATACCTTTCAGGGCACCTAAACAATGCGCTTAATCCTGCAGTAAAGCAACAAACATCATGAAGCCTTTGATAAAGGTCTTTAAAGCGCAACTCCTGGGCACACAAAGGGGTTTTGTCACAGGAAACAAACCCGCCGAGAATTAAAACACAAAAAGCCGTGTGGCTCAGAGCGGTCGAGGTTTCACACACAGATGAAGACATTAATGTCAGAAATGAAATGTCACAGTTTGAAAATAGAGGAAATCCAAAAGTAAACAAAACAAAACAAAGATTAAAACGTACCGTAGGGAGGGCATAAGAGTCTCACTGATTGGAGACAGAAGCTCAATAATTCCCCTTTTGTATTCCTTCACGTCTAAGGGAACACAGAATATAACGACCCTGAAGAGTTAATTAGAGTCATTAGGGTAATTACACTTTGTTTACTTTGTTTTTGCAGAAAAAAAAAGGATGAAGCGCTTGTGCGGTTAGAATGAAAGCACTGCATGAGCATCTTGTCTCTATGAAAACAGTCTCTTGACAACTGATGCCATTTGTTACAATGTTACAATTCACTTAGCAGACGCTTTTATCCAAAGCGACGTACATCAGAGAGTAAGTACAACACTAATCCATTCATACACCGCCACCGAAGCAGCAGGAGCAATGCGGGGTTAAGTGTCTTGCCCAAGGACACATCGGACATGTTGCTCAGCTGGGGATCGAACCCTTGACCTTCCGTTTGAGAGGCGACGACTCTACCAACTAAGCCACCGCCTCGCTATTTGACTGTTACTACTCTCAGAAAAAGAAAAACGCCAGGTGGATACAGAATTTCAGACGGCCACAATCACTAAAAATCCTGTGAAATCCTGGAGGGGCTGAATTTTGAACTTCCCTTTTCCTGGTTGTTCCAAAATACAACTTCATGTAGTTCTGCCTCTGCAAGATTTGCGTACCGGCAACTGTTTCTAAACATGTCGAGCCATACCACTTTATAAGGTGATAATATGCCAAGGTTGTGTTTACAGCTTTGTACTGTGGAGGTTTGAAAGTCTATAAAGAGAAGCAAGACCAATATTTGCTTTGGATCCTTACAGTGGAAAAGAGGGAAACGCACTGCGGCTGCCAACATGCAACACGGAGAAAAACAACTGTGATACACTGATATTATTCTAACGGTTATAAAAGATTAAAAATAGCCTCTTTGGGACGCAGCAGAGGTGCGATTATTTAGAGACAGACAATAGCAGAGCTCTGTGGGGTGATTTTGAATCAGTTGATGAGCTCTGTTAAAGGCTTAATATGTGATTTTTCACACTTAAATGTAATATAAATCAAGTATATCCTCTGAAAATAACTCTGTGAGTCATGACTGTCTACAATGGGTGTAACACCCGAGTCCCACTGTCTGTGATGTTTTCAGAGTTTTCAGAGTCCTATCTTCAGTTTGTTTACATCGTCGGGACGGCCGGCTGACTCCTCCCCTCGTGTATAAAAGTAGTTTAATTGAGGGACTAGAGAAAAGAAGAATAACATACTGTACTCACTGCTTAACTGTGTTTCTAGATCACGCTCATTTCAGGTAAATTTACATGCAGTGTGAAGATACGAGCATAATAAAGATCGCTAGCATTAGCATGCTAACACAACAATGCACTGCAAGTTTATGCTGGTGCTCAAGGGCGACATCTACTGGATCAAAAAACCGCATATAAAGCCTTTTAAGGGAGATAAGTTCAGTCGACTCGTTGAGTCGCTTCTTGTCAAAAGGCAAGGCAGGTAACTGCTTGGGCCGCCCCCCACCCAAAGACCAGTAGGGGGCCCCTGAAGGCTCACAAACTTTAAACCACAGCAGTGCCCCAAAATGTGCTAATGTTTACAACAGTAGGGAACGTCCCTAAGGGGGCCCCATCCCCTAAGGCTGTGAAAACTAAAGTTTGTCAATGAAAGTCAACCAAGAAAAATGAAGAGGAAATATCCGTCTATAGGAGAGAAAACAGAAACAGGAAGAGGAGTAAGCTTTGAGACATTGGCAGACATTATGGTGATAAATGTGGGATGTAAGCCCCACCCCCCACCCCCCCCAAGTATTTCTTGCCTGAGACCCCAACAGACTCTAGGACTCCCACTGAATAAGTTGATTAATTTACCTGAAAAAACAAATGGGCTGGACGAAAAAAACAGAAATGTAGGCTCCACTACTTCAGTGTATAACAGATTTGAACTGTAGGTATGTAGGAATGTGATAAACCAGCCAAACAGGCTCCATAAGTCAATGACAAATGTAATAATCCTTTATCTAAACATCGACTTGTGGAAAAAAAAGCACATCTGCAGCCTGTTTAGGGAAGGTTTTGAAAGGTTTGGGAATGGGATCAATATGTGGAGAGTGTGTAAAGTTTCTGTAGCATGGCGTTAGACATGAAAATAAACTTGACTGGAGGTCACCGCGATAGCATCTGGACCCGTGTGGATTGTTTGAGAAAGTCCCGAAAATATGAAAAATATGCATCGCACAGAAGATGTTGTGCGGCTGAGACTCTCAGCCGTCCCTGGAACAAATCAAATGCGATTAAAGTTCCTGTCGGTTTCTTTGATGGACAGTTATTATTGAATGAATGTGGGTTGTGTTAAAAGACTTGATTGATGTGGAAAACACGCTGAGGGCCACAAAGAGCTGGAATGGATCGGTCACAGTGGCACTGTTCATTCAATGATTGACAGGCGTGACCGATTCTGCTGCAAACAAAGTCCACTTTTTCTTTTTGGTATCTGTACGTCAGAGTACATTAAAAACACTTAAGTAGTGTTTGCATTAAGATGTAAACAGGTGATAGAGATCGCAGAAGAAATACAATATGAAAGTTAAAGACTGCAACTTTTGCAATAAGTTAGGTCTGCAGTTCGGTACCATCATAATTTTTTAGGAAACCTTCGGCCCATTTTGATGAAATATTAAAAATGTGATAATGGGATCTGGGGGAATAAAGTGTTTTCACAGTAAGACAATTAAATCAGAGTTCGAAGGTCACCTTATTAGGCTAATGGGGTTTGGCTTATTGTCGAGAAACATTTAATATGCATCTGTATGGGAGTACGATGAATGCTCCTGGACGTGGTTGAATGTGATACAGTCTTAACGTGTTCCATGAAATTACAAAAAGTGCAAAAATTGGATTATATTGCAGTTGAGGGACATATTGGCCAAGTCCCACTCATGACCTCAAACTAGTTTCCAGTGACCGTGGAGGAAAGCTACAACACTGTCCAGCAGCTGAACAACATGTTGGAGGAAAACCAATCTGATTGCATCCATAGGGGGGTTTTGTGTGTGTTTGGGAGGTCTGTGATAGACGTTAGACCAATGGAGAGGTCGATCCAAGCCTTCGATTGCCAACAATCCAATATGGGATACAACCAGCAGAGAGAATATAAATCCAAGTGTAGCTACATTACGTCCAGAGTATGTCTTGGCCCAATAGAAGTTTTCTTTCCATTCCCCCACTTCCCCTACTTCCCCTGGATTCAATCACACTCTTATCACCTATTTAAACTCCCGAGTATGATCAGCCGTTTTTAACCTCATCGCCTTTGGAGCTCTTAAAAAACGAAGCAGTGCCTTTTTGTCACCACATCAGAGGAATGACTTTTGCTTTCACAGTTATTTCATTTGATTTATTACCAACAGTGGGCCAAGAGGTCCAATAAACTATATCGAACACCATTGGAAGAACACAATTTAGAGTGAAAATATTATAAATATATATATATATATATATATTATATATATATATATATATATATATATATATGTATGTTTTATATTATAAATAATTAAAACATACTACAACTTTATGGTGGCATAGTAGAGCTGCCAGCAACACTTAGGGTTAACGTTGTACGCCAAAAATTGTTAAAATATTATCAGACTGGCTAAAACATTTTGAGTTGCACGTTGGGTTTTGGGAATGCAAAATGTTTTTAAGAGGTTTAAGATACAACAAGAGGGCTTTCCCCAGACGCACTGAGTTCAGGAGGGGTCCAAACTATTTGATTACCAGTTAGGTGCGGGCCTTCAGGGAGAGATCAAGTCTCTAAAACTCATGTTAAGAATGCCAAAATGTCCAGAGAGAGAGTTCTTTAGAGGCCGTACCTGTCAGCAAGTCTTAAAACTACACTTGTCAATATTTTATAATAACAATGAACCACATGTTGACGTGTAATGTGAAAGGGGTTGCTTGTAGTGACAAACCCACAGGGAATGATCTTCAGACCGGCCGTTTCTCCTCAAGGCTTGAGCAATTTTTTAAGGCCTTGTTCAGAATGTCAGAGCAAATTAGAAAAACAATTTTGATTTGAAAAGTTTTTGACGGTATAACAGCGTAAGAAATGTTTTGTATTTTGTGAATGCGAATCAAGCTAGATTTAGAGGTTGTTTAAATCACACTAGGCTAAGTGACTTTGGCTTCAAATAATTGTAAATGTTGCTCCTTGTAAATTGGATGTGTGCAACTTGCAACTTTTAGAGGTGATTATATGAAAGTGTGGTTTTTAAAGATCGTAGCACTGCCCCCAAGTGGCTGAAAAAAAATGTTCAGCTTTAACTAATGTTTTTTTTTTGCAACCTGAATATGGAACATGTTGTTCATGAACTTTTGTATTAGGATTATCTTTTCTACTTTAATTTGTTGTAAAATTAATCCAAGATGGTTCTTTCATACATAAATCAAACTTTTACCATTTCTTGGCTGACATGGCTTAAAGACGTTTTTTCATTACGGTGAACTGGGGTCTGAGTGTATCGTTTTTAAGTTTGATATCACACACTGCAAATAACAGTGTGTTAATAAAGACACCTTGAATATAAAGAAGTTTTAGTCTCCTAATGATCTGACTTAATTAGTGTACTCAGGCTGTTAAGAAAACCATTAGAAATAAGTTAACGCGTATCATTGGCTTTGGTTTTGTTCGCATATTTGTTAGTGAAAGGTCAGTGAGATTAGTCCGTGTTACATGAGCAGCTGCAGAGACAGAGAGCTGCGACTGAATCTGTGGGAACCTCCACCTTATAACCTCAGGTGAGGCCACGAGGGCAGCGACGCAACACTGCACAGCGGATTGGATTGCATTCCTTCAAACACAAACACACACTCAGATTCATTGTGACAATGCTTGATCCTAAATATTTGGTCGCTCTGTCCAGCCTTCGAGACAATCGCACATACACGTCACCTGTTTGCATGCCCCACACACACACACACACACACACACACACACACACACACACACACACACACACACACACACACACACACACACACACACACACACACACACACACACACACACACACACACACACACACACACACACACACACACACACACACACACACACACACACACACACACACACACACACACACACACACACACACACACACACACACACACACACACACACACACACACACACACACACACACACACACACACACACACACACACACACACACACACACACACACAGACAGAAAGGTAAGAGAGGAGATCTGACACTTTGGGGTGTAGGATGACACCTTGAACTGGCGTATTACCACATTGAAATATTTTCACTGCTTTGTAATGTGCACCGAGACAATGGCAGGCATGGGAACAGGGTGATTTATCTGAAGGGGAGGCAAATGAGGTAAGGCGACATATTTTAGAAACAAAAAAGCGCAGGAACACAAAAAATGTCAGATAAAAACATAGGCCTAAGAAATTTCTAAGAAGAAGGTAGGACAGTCTGTACGGGGTACGGGGTACGGGGTACTGTGTGTGTGTGTGTGTGTGTGAGGTGTGAGAATGCAGGAGCCACGAGCAGGTCGGTAACACGAGCCCCATGTGAAGTCTCAGCCACAGGAACTGAGCTCAGGAATACACTGAGTCATTCCTAAGCAGCCACAATAGATTCACATTCCCTAATTACACACACACACACACACACACACACATTTTCACACAACTCCGGCAACACACACACAAATGGAAAAGTCAACTTCCCTGACACACACATACCATAACAACCCGCATGCAAACACACACACTTCCTCTCGATCTATGCCCCCCTCAAGTCTTCTCACAGAGATTATGTGGCCCAGGAACGAGCTCGGACTCGCTGTGGGGAGACGGCGAGTCAAAATGACACCTTGAACCCAGAGGATCTGAAATATTAAAAAAAGAGCAATGGTCATCTGAAGAAACAGTCCCCAAAATGTAATGATTACAAGTCCATTTCACATTTAAGCTGTAGATTACATTTTTTTTATTTTTTTTAACGGTCTTCTTCTGAACCTTCGAGTTTGTCTGTTGACTCATTGGAAGAGCCAACAAACCATTTATCTAGACTCATTTTAACATTTCCACTAAATTGACAGCAATCCCATTTATTTCTTGATAATGAAGAACAATATGGTACAGTAGACAAAAATGTTATTTGAAAGCTTCCAGTCATTGGAGAAAATCCATGAATTTGTATCATTTTCTACTAAATAAGCATTCAAATTGGTTTCTTACCAGAGGTGCTGTTTGTCAGCAGGCAAGCCAGGCAACTGCTGGGGGCACCTGGCCAAACTTTAAACCATAGCAGTGGCCCAAAATGTGTAAATTTTGCAACGACAGTAGGAGAGCCCCCTAAGAGAGCCCCATCTGATAGTGCTCAGGTTGAGGCGCTGGTATATGTCACAATATTCCAGTGTTAACTCAGTTTTTTTTTAATTAATAATGGCGATGACGCTGGTTTGTGGTGCCCCGTGTGAGTTTTGCCTGGGCCCCAACAGAGTCTAGAATCGACACTGTTTCATACTCTCCATTTCAGTTGAGCAGACATCCATCTCTCTCCACGTTCGCCCTATGTAGGACATACAAGGCTTAAGTTTGATGCGGCTTTATGGGCCATTAAACCATGATTCAATCCATCCAGTTTTTGTATAAACGGGGGGAACAAAACTTGTCCCAATTGAATCTTCAGTCAAGTAGAAACATTTACTGCTTCAAGACCTTTAAGTAATTGAAGAATAAATGTTTTCAATCATGTTCTCAGATAGTTTATGGTAATCAGAGAACTTTTTCAGCTGAGTTGTCACCTGTATGGAACCATTAACTGACAAACTCATTCTCAGATTTTAGGATCATGAGGGCCAATTCTCTGAAACAAATCAACATAATTTGGAAAGAGTATCAGGTCTGGCCGTAACCAAACATAATAAATCAAAAATGATGGCCGGGACTAATTGGTTCATTGAGGTTGTCTCCCAGCATATGTAAACAGAAAACAGATGTCTTAAAAAATAAAGACATGACAAGATGCTGTACAAATGAGTCAAATGAGAAGGCATTCTGATGTGGTTACATTTGACTCGATTTTGTCAAATTGGATCAAATTGGAGGTTAAATTCTCCTTAATGTTCTGGATTATCCTGCTGATGACCTGCCAGATGGATCAGACCACAATAATGAATCATCAAATATCAATTTGTTGAGCTTGCAACGGAAAACGAGACAACAGCAACTTTTTCTTTTGAGCTTTTCGTTGTGTGCTGTTTTTTTTATTAACATTTCAAACCTACTTCCTGAGTTCTAATCTGCTCAAACCCTGACTGGATTTATTAAATCTAACATTTTAAGCTGACAGAAACATTTAGAGGCATTTTCAAGTGCTTTTAGAAAAAAGTCTGTTTTTTTTATAACCTTGGATGAAGTTCCCAAACAAAGAAATAACACACAAACACGTTCAAGTCTGTGAAATAATTTAGTGGGACAAACAATTTTTACATTTACATAATTTAACTTATATGTCATGATTCTTGTTGTTTATGCAGAAACATCTTCCGTAAGGCATGACATGGTTATTGCAGCATTGATGTGATGTTTTCATGATACTTGTATGAGAATATAACCGTGTGGTCGCCACTCAAGAGATGGGCAAGGAAATACTGCATAGTTCCCAAGCTCAAAAAAAAAATAGAGAAGACATTTGTGGAAAGTTCCCAGGCTGTTGGGGAGTCTTTATGGAGTGTAAAGTGTGTGTTTCAGAGGCTCTTCTTCTCACACTCCTGTACCCCCCCCCACCCCTCCCCCAAGGCTTCAGGACAGCTCTCATAGGAGGGAGGGAAGAGGATGAGAGGGCGGCTGAGCATCCATCAGCCCAGCTCGGAGTGCTCTGTCTGGGCTCGCTGGGAAGGCCGGAGGGCAGGCAGTCATGGAGCCCCACCCCCCCTCCAAAACATCTCTTAATCTTACCTGATAATCTCACTATTTCTCCTCTTCTCTTGTCAGTGTCTATGACACACAATTATCTTTTCAAACCTCTTTTTAAAATGTTTTTCTCTTAGGTTTACAAAAAAAAAAGCAAGGGAAGATTTTTTGCTTTTTAGCGTTCGAGATTTCTCCATTTGTTTTTTTTAAAGAGAGAAAGAAAGGAGGCTGGAAAAAGGAGCAGATGTGAAAGAATTCACGTATTTCTCATGTGGATCTGGCCTATATCCTCCTGGATCCAAGTTGAAACCGGGGCCAGCAGCGTCAGTAAGGATGAGTCATTGTTTCTGAGATTGCTTTTCTTTCAGAAAGCCAAAAAAAAATTAAGAAAAAGAAAGATCCATTGTTCTCTCACGCCTGTGCAAATGGTGCAGGACTTACTTGGCTTTCTCTGACCTGCCTTCTTAAAGCTGACGAGGTAAAGGTGCATTTCTCTCTAGCTGGTGGCTTCTGTTCCCCCTGGTCTACAGGGGTGAGACGGTGGAGGAGGAGGAAGGAGTTCAGTTGAAGAGGATGGAGTCAGGGTCTCTGTTGGCGATCTGCGCCATGTGTTTCAAGATGTCTTTCTTAGTGATGATTCCCAGCAGCCTCCTGGACACAGAGAGAGAACAGAACAATGAAGAGGATTACCTCAAGTCATACTTTGATTGCTTCGTCATGGAAAGCTGCGGTGGTGACAGAAAGCAGAGGCGCTCGCACATCGCTTGGAGGTCTGCTTTTGACATTTTGGCAGTTTTACGATGCTCTCAGAGGGAAACTGGCTCGCAGCGGGAGATGAAAGAAACATGAAAACACAGTAAACAGGGCGGGTGCTAAAGAAATACAAAGGCTCCGACTGCACTAAGGCCGACACTGAGCTCACACTCACGACAGTTGGTATGAACAAAAGTTAAAATCCAGCTCCTCTGGGGTTTTTTTTTATTTCTAAGAACAAGAGCTGAGAACAGTCTAATAAATCTTGAAAATGAGCTCGTAGGCAGATCGCACATTTATCACAATTGGGGTAATAAAAGTTGGAACACAACAGGAAGTAATTGTAGTTTGACACACAAGATGTGGGCAGAAGGAACACTTAAGTATATCCTCATACGAAGTCATTTTAAGAGAATGAAGAATTCATAAACGAGCAACACATTCAATGGTTTTAATGCTAAAGCCTGATTTAGCGTGGTAGTAGCCCATAAATACTAATGTAGCTCAGTCTGTTCTGTTAGATCGACTTTGAAACAAATATTTGAAGGTGGGAGAGTTTCATATTGTTGCTTTAAGGCTTCCTGGCCAATCTTTAAAATCTTGTCAATAACAGGTTAACAGAGTATGATGTTCCTTTAAAGGTGCACTATGGAGATTTGGTGATGAAATGTGAAAGTTGGAGAAGTGAAACAATTCTATGCTATATTTTCTGAACTGAATACACAAACTTTATTCAAAGGAAAATATAGGTCCCTGGTCCCCCTAGCTTAAAAGCTACCACATGAGTTACGGTTTCACTTTTGCGGACCCCCCACCATAACTTCTCATGTAGCATTTTATCTTCAAACAGTGTTACTTCCTCTGAGGACAGTTTATGTATTCACTTAAGAACATATACAACAGAATCTGTACACTTCTCCAACTTTCACATTTCTCTTTCAAAACTCCATCGTGCACCTTTAAGGCGTTTTAATGTATTCTGAGTACCATTGGCAAGATAAGAAAATCATCAACATGTTTCAGGAAACCAGCTGTGGTCCATTCAGATTCACTTAAAAACATGTTTAAGTCCATGGAGAGAACCAGGAAGCTGGTTCAGAGAACCACAAAAAGAGGAGGCACATTCACGAGTACTGAGAAACGGACTTTTCAAACATTTCTTGTTAAAACAACTAACAACATCATTGTTTATGAAATAAACAAAGGAGCTTTCAAATTCTCCACCAAATAGGCCGTGTGCTTCTTAAAGGGGGGCACAGAGAGTCCCAGATGTGTTCATTGGATTCGTCTGTTGTTGATTAAACTCTGCCCCGAACAGTTTATCAGACACGACTGATTCATTCATTCTTTGGAGTCCATCCGACAGGAATGGGAAAACAAATATACACAGCAAAAAACATCTAATTCAAAAAAAAAAAAACAACACATTGTTTCCTATTTTGAAGGCTTTTGAAGGATGGTTCTGTGTTTCCTGTCGTACTTTGTTGTAAGCTGATAGCAAAGCTGGTTTTTTAAAACATGTTACTTTCGACGGTTTAGATTTGACCTCGAGCCAAAGGGAGAAAACCTACGATAAAAGATACAATCCAACCCAAAAGATAGTCTGGGAAAATTCCTTTGTTGCAAGGCAGAGAGGGTGAAGTCAACATCTTTAATCTCTCAAGACAAACCAAAGAAACGTTACAGTCGACTTCACATCGCCTCAAGGTCTTTTTCCTGTCGGCTGCGTGTCAATCTCGGAGCCCAGACGAGTGAGTGATTCACCGGCTACAAAAGCAATTCCTTCTTCCTCTCCAACATTTTCTTCTGTCTCCTCTTGTTCCTGTTTACGCTCTCTCTCCCGTAGAGGATGTGTGATTCCTCATCGGTCTGCTCTGTCTCAGTGTCACACGTGGATCCACTCTCGATGGATCTCGTCTTGTCTGTCCGGCTCGTCTGAAAGTGAACATGTGCCGCTCTCGCTGAAGTCGCTGGGCCTGTCAGCGGCCTTTCAATAGGTTTGTTTGATGACAAAGCAAGGAGTGAACCCCTAAATGAGTCCTTTATGATCAGATGTTCTGGAGGAGAGCAGCATCTTAACACCAGAGACACTCAGTATGAAACGCAGCTGAAGGCTAATTTGATTTGAGCCCACTTCACTTGCAGGCGTCACAGATTTTACAGCGGAAGTGGGAAACTCCAACACCAAAAGGCAGAGCACTGATTCAGCACATTGTGAGGACTTTGAAGGTCTTGTAAAAACTGTTTTATTGATGTTAAGGTAAACTTCAGTCTCCATGGCTATCGTCCCACACGGATGACTGCTTCTAGGAGTGTTGGTGAATTTGCTGAAATATCTTCTTTGATACAGGGGTTTCTGGATGGCCTGGGGGTTGAGTCGATCGTCCCATGTGCAGAGGCTGTGGTCCTCGTCGTGGCAGCCAAGGTTTTGGGTCAGGTCTTGGCCTTTTGCTACATGTCGCCCCTCACTCTCTCCTCCAAGCGTTTCCTGTTTCTCTTCAGCTGTCCCATTAGAGGCAGAAATGGCCCAAAAATAATGTCAAGATCATTTCCAGTATTCCAGCTAGTCATGAAATCTGAACGCTGACAATCCTGACACGGTATCACGGAGATTTGTTGCTCAAGTTGACTTTCTTGATCAAGAAGGGATTGTTGTTGATTGTTGGCTGTTTATAGATAGATATATTTTTGTCAGATTACCACCAATGGGAGCCGGGACGTCTATTTGGCTGATTATTTTCTGCCGGCTTTTGCTCGTAATGTGGGCGGTTTTTCCTCCGTGATTGGTCAATACGACTTGGATTACAAATGTACAATGGAGCGGCTATGGCTCAGATGGTAGAGTCAAAGTTAGATGTTCTTCTTTATTAAACCCAGACTAAAATCTCATCCACTACCTTCCCAAACGGAGCCTTTTCACTGCAGTTTGAAAATGAAACCCCGTCAGTGTGCGTCAGAAACCGAAAGTGACAAAAAGTGTGTGTGTGTGTGTGTGTGTGTGTGTGTGTGTGTGTGTGTGTGTGTGGGGGGGGGGTAACCATGAGCCAGTGTTTGACAGTGTTGGTACAGTACTCTATTTCTGTACACTCGTGAAAATATACATAATCCCTCTCCCAAATCCCCCTCGAGCCGTGTGTTTGAACATGTCAGATTTCCATGTAAACACCTCGGGTCTGAGAAGTGAAACAGTGGGATGAAGTTCCCTCTCACGGGGAGTATCTGCTGTCCTGGTTTGGCTGAAATGTGTTTCTTACACACCACCAACGTTTGCTCTCCGGTGTCACAACGTGTGAAGGATAAGAGCAGAGTGGCCGAGATGTTGGACGTTGTTTATGTGGAAGGAGACGCTTACAGACAAAGAGACGGGAAGTTTACGTAAAAGTTGATAAAAGGTTCAAATCCATGACGACCTGCCTGTTTTTATTTCGCTGCCTTTGTAACCCAGGTTTTGAAAAGTATATATATATATATAAAGTGCCTTAATGATTTAAAACATTGATTTATGGGAGGAACACTGATTGAAAACTGAGGCTGAAATAATCAAAATTAGATTTATAAATACGCTCATGCTTCTATATAGATTAAATTACAAACATTAAATCAGTGTTTTAAGTCACTTTCTAGTCAAAACAACATTTTATCTCTCAAATAGGATTTAGTTTTTGCTTCCATCGTCTCGTGTGATTGTTCGATTAATGTGTTTTGGGATTCGGGCGGTTGGTTCCACAAAAAAGAGACATCAAAAAACATCGGCTTTGCAGCTTTGCCTCTAGGAAATAAAAAAAAACACTCGTCTTATATTTGTGACAACAGAACAATGAATCGAGTGATGGAGTGGCTGCCCAAGAAACTGAGCGTGACTCAATCCCTTCTGTTCAGATTTCTCAAAGATTTCAAAAGAGATGTCTACATTATCTCGTCTTCGTGTCACTCTCTCTCTTTGTTCTCCTCCTTCCTCTTCTAATAGCTGCTGACAGGCAAAGAAAAACTGAGAAATGAGGAGAAATGAGCACGCTCATGCTCTGCTCGGTCCTCAGAACAGTTAATAAATCAGGCTTTGATCACGACTTTAAAAGCGGCAGCATTTGGACAACTTTACGAGCATCAAATAGAGAAATATTGAGGAGCTGGTCTTCTTCCTGTGAGACGGCAAACAGGATCATCTCTTCTCACAATTCAGAGAAACCAGGATCTAAGAGAACTTTATAGATACCAGGTTGTTCACAGTCTCACAGCTGAGGAGATGTGGGGGGAATATTCTTCCTCCGCTCCCTCCTCCTCTCCCTCCTCCTCCGCTCCCTCCTCCTCTCCTTCCTCCTCTCCCTCCTCCTCCTCTCCCTCCTCCGCTCCCTCCTCCTCTCCCTCCTCCTCCTCTCCCTCCTCCTCCTCTCCCTCCTCCTCATGTCTTCCTTTAACACATTATCTGACCTGAGGCTCCTCTACACATTTATCCGTCCCTCCTTCTGTCTCGACACATTCACAGATTCCTGAAGGTTCTTCACTTTAACGTCAGCGTGGGAGTGTCGTTTGTTTATTGGTTTAAATCCCACATACTATCATCTTTCATGTTGTGTGTGTGTGTGTGTGTGTGTGTGTTTCTTCTTACCCGTTATGTGTGACCAGACACTGTCGCAGCCCCAGCTTCCTGAAGATGTCCACCGTGATGTCCATGGGCGTGTGGTCGGTGACGGTGAAGGGGCTGAGGTCCACGATGCTCCGGAGCCGGAGCGGCGGCG
>NC_089216.1:3920808-3921916 GCF_963930695.1 Labrus bergylta | reverse complement strand
CATGTTCATACATGTATCAGGGACAGTACTTATTTAGGATGTAACGGTCACAAACAGACTCTGGGCGACTTCTGTTGACAACTTTATTTGAAGAAATTATAAACACGCGTGATTCATTATGATCACATGGCTGCGAGTCATTTTAGGTTAAATTCATTAAACGCTACTTTAAGAGGCGCTTTAATATGTACTAAGCATGACAAATATCTATAAATATTTCAGAGACAAAGAAAGCTTTATCTGATAGTTCCAGTTTTTATAGACAAAAATCTTCTCCTCATGGTGAGAATGAAGCGCCCCATCTGGTTTTTACACCGAACACTTTCTGATCTTTGTTTACTCGCTCTCTGACGAGTGAACCTCCAAAGTAAAATGAGGTGAAAACATACGCTGTGTTCTCGTCTCCCATCAACACGTCTGGAAGTCTTGATACCACACAGGAGATGTAGGAAAAACAGTGTCCTGCGTCGGCGTGTTGAACTGCAACCAAGGGGCTGATATGAATTTGAACATTTGTTTCTAATGTGACAGAGAGAGAGAGAAGTGATGGGAAAACTCCACACTGCCAGAAAAACAATAAATAAATAAATATTTCTGATTTATTGTTTCCCTGGAAAGTACCAGTTTATCAACCCATCACTTGTGTGTTGTTGTTGTTGTTGTGTTGGGAAAGTGTTTCTTTTAAACAAGACAAAACAAGTAAATGGAAACTTTATATACAAGAGAATGACTGTATAAAGAACCTTTCAATCTAAAAAAAAGAAGGCAATTCCTCAGGAGGTTAATTAAAGGAGCAGTATGTAACTCTGACACCTAGTGGTTAAAATGGGTACTGCAGTCCAAATTCTAAACATTGCAGAGAGCTGTCTCTCCCGCCCCCCTCCTCTCTAGACTCAATGCTCACTCAGGTCACCATGTGTGGACTCTGAAGCTTCAGTGTTTATCCAGCTCTGCATGGGTCTGTAAACCTTTCTGTGTTTCTAACCTCTCTCCATTTTTCAAAAGCATCTCAATATTGATCCTAGTTTGAGCACGTTTCTGCTCGTGGAGCTTATTAGAACATGCAGAGGCTTTTTAGGTCGGGTACAATCACTTCTATCTCCCCCAC
>NC_089216.1:3860808-3913308 GCF_963930695.1 Labrus bergylta | reverse complement strand
CAGAGAGGCTCGTCTCACCTCTCTCCTCTTGGCCTCGTTCTTGCGGTACTTGGTGAACCTGTGACACAGGATGTTGGCGCAGCAGCAGGCCACGTGCACCAGGGGGCCCTCCTTCCCCAAGCTGAGCCCCGAGGAGACGGCCAGCACCAGCGTGATGGTCTTAATGATGAGCGTCCACTTCCCCAGGTAGCCCGCGGATGATGAAGCCGCTCAGGATGGTTTTAATCTGACAGAGACAAGAGAGAGAGGGAGGGGAGAGGGGCAAAGATTGTTTGGATTAGTGTGTGTTGAGACGATGAGGACGCATTTGTGATAATGTGTTTATGTCAGCGAGGGAGCCGCCCATGTGTGAGCGTGTAGCCGAGAGAATAGGCGAGTGTAAACATTTGTACAAAATGAAGAGTGGAGATGTTCTCCTTCTAAAGAAGCCGTTAATCTGGAGTGCGTGGGCTGGTTGATAGCGTCTGACCCCTCTCAGCGGCGAGACCGGATCCGACTTCTAAGACAGTTAGAGAGTTTATGTACTCAAGGAGGAGCTGTGTCTCTGTAAATATGAATCAGTGTCTGCTGCGTTGGCTTTTTTTTTTTTTTGCACTCGTCTTTTCATCGTGTAAACAAATGTTGAGCGTTTTACTTCCTCAGACACAGAATGTCAGGAGAATGTCAGTGGGGATACTGTAGATCCTGTGTTAATGATGTCCATGAATAAAACAGGTTGGAGTATTACATATAAAAAAGAAAGCAGGGCTTTTTACCTCTGGTATTCCTGAGCCGCATGCGTAAGGAGCGAAGGCCCTGACCAGCGTGACGGCCAGGAAGGAGAAGAGCAGAGCAAAGAAAGCAGGGCTTTTTACCTCTGGTATTCCTGAGCCGCATGCGTAAGGAGCGAAGGCCCTGACCAGCGTGACGGCCAGGAAGGAGAAGAGCAGAGCCCAGAAGATGTACATCAGGTAGTTCATGATGTAGGCAAACGCACCCTGCAGGAACACACACACACACACACACACACAGACAAACACACACAGACACACACACACACACACACACACACACACACACACACACACACACACACACACACACACACACACACACACACAGGTTGATCATCCATGTGGCCTCCTGGCTCTGCTGTGTTATGACATCTTACAACCACTAGATGGAGCTAAACCATCAGGCTTCAGCTGACAGTGCTGAGTCATGTCATGAATGTTCTTAATTTTCATGCTTCTTGTGCACATTTGTAGTCAGGAAGTTGACATTTGTAGTCCAGACTTCCCTCTAACAAACAAAGCTTCACTTCCTCTATGTAAGACATATTCTCTGTGTGGGTTTAAGTGCTTTTGAAGCGCTGCAGCAGAGGTGTCTCTTACGTCTGATGTCCCCGTTATGAGCTCGCCCCAGCTCTGCCACTGTGGACAGCGGTCCCTCTCCTGGAACGTGGTCTCGTTGGACGTCCAGCAGCAGTGCTCGTGGTTGAACCAGAAGCCGATGAGGCACACGCCGTCCTTCATGTCCGTCAGCCAGTGGGCGGCGATGTCGATGCCACCGGCCAGAGCGCCTGGTCGAGAAAGAGCGAGAGAGGGAGGAGGGGGGAGAGAGATGAGTTCAGGACGAAGAGAATGTAAACAGACAAAGATAAAAAAATGTTTTAAAAAACATCAGGTCTGTCTGTGTCTCTGATCGTTCTCTTGATGATTTTAAACTCCCACTAGATGTAGATGAGACAAAATGAAGGAGAGCAGTCAGAAAACACAGTTAATATAGATCAGTACCTGACATGAGTCCCACCAGCAGCATGAGCAGCCACCCGGAGAAGGCATCACTGACGCTGTGCAGCAGAGCCACCGTCGACTGCCGGCTCTTATTTGTGATCTGCACAGACACAGAAACAATTCCATTTTAGAAAGTGACAGCAATCACAGAAGATTGTTTCATTTCCTATATCATATAACCATCACGTTAATGTTACTCCATGTCTCTAAACTCCTGCTGAAACACAAATCTTTCTTAAGGACTTTATCCTTCATACTTGAGCTCGACCGATTTATCAGCCAGACGATAATATCGGCCGATATGAGCTTATCAAGTGACTATCAGTATCGGCTCATTTTACAGCAGATATACACCGATATTACTAGATTTAGTCACCTCATTTAAGTTTCATTGTGTTTAACATTAAGTCAGATCTGAGAAAGATATCGGCCGATATATCTGTATCAGACTTGTTTTCCTCCTCAGTATTGGTTTGGGTCACATCGTCCCGTATCTGTCGTACCTCTCTGTGTCTGTCTCTGTCCTTGCTCTTCTCTCGGACCCAGTCGATGGTGTTGAAGTCCTCGTAGGTGCCCAGTCCGGGCAGCGGGTCTTCCAGTGGGTCCACCAGTTTAGAGGGACCCGTACCGTTCATACCTGCTGGTGTGCTGTTGTACTCCTCGTAAACTCCTGGAGGAGAAGGAGAGAGATGAACACCGTCACACACAAAACACAAACCTCATGCTTCAACAAACTGTACTTTTGGCTTTTTTGTTTTCTGCCATTTTGTGTTTTCAGTAATTCAACCGGTTTTGTGAATTGGATTTGACTTGAGCTTTATGTGGGCGGAGGAGGTCACACATCCATAACATCCAGAGCCTGATCGATCAATCAGCCAATTGATATTATCCACCAATATTAGCACATCAAGTGACAACCGATATCAGCTAATTTCATCTCCGATATGCGCCGATATTACTCGATTTATTCACCAGTTAAAAAGCATTTCATTTGAGTTTCATTGTATTAAACTAGCAGTTCTCTTTCACCAGCAGAGGGCACTATATGAGCATTATCAGCATTATCACTCTCCAGAGAGTCAAACATACATGCACAGTTAATCTCCTTTTGAGGAAGCATCTTTTTTTCATTATATATATATATTCCTATTATTGATATCTGTATCAGCCCCAAAAAAATCACATCAGTGGAATCCTATGACAGTGAATGAATAAATAAGACACACATGTGAACTCCCGTAGTGTTTCCCACACATACATTTTATTTGATGTGATCTACTACAGCAGCAGGCCCAGTGTGACACCATTCCTGCTAATGTAAACATACAGTTTATCTGGAACAACTTCTACCCTGACATCTACAATCTGCAAAGTTATCCTTTAGCGTTTATAACAAGACAATATCTCACACAGCCCACATTGTTTATTAAACCTTGAAGTACAAGTGCTTTGTGTCAGTAGCAAAACAAAATATAGATTATACTTAAGTTTGAGCCTGAGGAATGATGTAAACAACGCGGAAAAAGAAAAGTCCAGAGAAAGATCTTGCAATTCTTGCAAATGTTGTGCTGCTGCATGCATTGCAAGTTTGAATGTTTTGCATTCAAGCTGCATGAGTGGTTAAAAAAAAAGTGCAGCGGCAGCATCTTTAAAAGGACTTGTGTGCACATGCAGCACTCACACACAGGCCTTGAGAAAGTGCTGACTCCATTGTGACTGAGCAGAGACAATGGAGGGTAGAGTTCACAAAACAGAGGAGGACAATGTGCAGTGGAAAGCAAAGCTGTGTAAAACTGAAGACTGTTGCCTTCAAAAACACGGGATTATTGAGTGTTTGAAGCAGAGGATACACAATGCTGTGAGAGAGCCGGGGTACGTGGCAGCAGCGTCTCGTCTGAGCTCCAGTCAAGCAACGATAACCAAAAACAGCCACGAACCAATCAGGGGGCAGCTCCAGGCGGAAACAGGAAGTGGAGCTGCTTTTGATTTGTGGAGCCAACGACAGAGCTGATGGTGGAGTAAGTATGGGGGCTGAAACAATCGACTCAGCAGAAATACAAATGTGTTTTCACTTTGAGTGTTAATGGGAGACATGATACAAACGTGGTGCATTCACTGGTAATGGCTCTGACTGTACTTCCTCTCATTTTCCCACCATTCCCTTTTTTTTTTTGTTTAGTGTGGTTCGAGTCATGTTCACAGAAAAGCCTTCACATTTACTCCAGTCTGAGTCGACTACATCTCAGCATCCACAATCAGCAGCTCACCTTCACTGCACGGTGATGTGGGAGGCGTAAAGAAGGCATTTCTTTTGATAACAAAGGGAGTATTCAAACATCTGAGCTGACAGGATGGACTGGTTTTACACCTCACTTAGCTCCAAGAATGTCCTGTGTGAAAGTCTCTCTCTTTCTCTCTCTGTCTCTGAGACACCAACAAAGAAGACAATCTAACTCAGGATCTTTTACAGTTGGAATCAAGCAGAAATTGCATAACTACAGGACATTTCAACACATCCACAGTTATTGTTTTTATTATAAGGAGAGAACAGGGAAGTCTTTCAAATATAAAAAAAATTAAGTAGCACCACTTCCTTAACTACTGAGCAGAAGTGTAAATACTTGAGAATATTACGGAGCATCCAGTGTGACGAAAACATGTTGGTAGTCTTTGAGCTCAGATACACACACACACACACACACACACACACACACACACACAAGGCAGGAGGAGTGAGCTGCTGGGAATGTAACCTGTATGTGTAGCGAGACGAGGCAGGTGTGAGCAACAAGTCTGTGGCACACTTTGTCATCATAAGGACGCAAAATGATTTGTTGCACGTTATTTACCTGCCTGCTTTGAATCAAACGGTCTTACGAGTGAAATGCATGCTGGGATTCAGTGAAGGGGTCTGATACAGGAAAGGGAACGTGTAAAGAATTAATGAACTAACATGTCTGACCACATGACCATCCATCATAGTTTGACTGAAATCTACGGGGGGGGAAAATTGGTTAATCTTGACTGATACGGGATTTTTGGGACTTGATAATTAAAAGTGATTTATTACGTGAACATTTCAGGCAGTCTGCCCCTGACAGCAGGAGACAACGAGAGGGGGGTCGAGACACGATGCAAAAAGAATGACAGGACAAACAAACCGAGTGCGTCGCTATTAGTAAAAAAATTTTGCCTTTATGTCCCTGCTTCTTGTCCTTTAAGACATCCAGAATATCAACAAAAAAAAGAGCGGGGGAGATCATACAAGCCGACAGAAAACATAATGAAGCAGTTTCATTACAGGGAGAGTGCACAGTCAGTCAGATCACCTGGACAATTACATTTGTATTTTTGTATTATTAGTGTAATAAAGTGTGAAAGCACGATAAGAGAGGAGAGCCTTTTTAGATGACCAACATGTTGGGCATCACCATGATTTTTTAATGCTAGAAGTATTCATTACAGCCCGGCCGATCTAAAAATGGATGAAGATGAAGATAGATTCTCTTTGTGGATTGTGCCCCAATTTGGCTCAGATCTTACTGAGCAACGGTCAACTCAAAGGCTGCAGTCAGTGTTGAGAGCATGGGAGAGGATGCAATTTTAAAAAAAAGGATCCAGACTAAATTTGTTACGCCAACATCTCTGATAAACACATTTCAAAAATCTAGACCTTCAAAATCCACCAACTCCAGAAAGACGTGCAGTATGACCTGTAGTCAAATGTTACCAGCGTTTGTGTGGTTACATTTTGGATGATTTTCAACATGTTTTTATTTATCACTCCGAGAGGGGAAAGTTTCTTTAAGAACTATTTATTTTACATACTGAAGGCAGTGCTATCAAAAAAAAAAACTATTTAGAGTGGATTTAGTCTGTTAAAATGCACCTGAGAGTCTGTGTGTGACTGGACTTTGCACCTTAGTCATGAGAGCAAAAACAGAGTCAGAAAAGCCCAGCGGATACATGTGTTCATTTGTGTATTTTAATTATTAAACAGGTACAAATCTGAAATAAAGAGCTTTAAATTAGCGTCTGATAATCAAAGATGGAGATACAAGAACGATATTATCAATCAACAAAATAAAAAGTAGTGGTAGGACTCCGTGTAGCAGCGTGTCCTCAGCTGAACGGTCAGCCTCTGTGACCCCAAACACACAAGTATGTAGAAGATTGAGCCACACTCACTCAGGTGTATCAAACACACCGTCCTACACGGCTGTACGCTCAAAGAGAATCAGTACAGACGTGCATTAACTCAACAAAAGGTAAAGGTATGAGGCAAAACACAACAAAGACAAACTGCATTCAAAATTTGACTTAAAAGGGATTTAAAGCAAAAACAGGACACACACACACACACACACACAGACACACACAGACACACACACACACACACACACAGACACACAGACACACACACACACACACACACACACCTGCATTAAAAGGTGTTCTAGATAAAGAAAAGAAACATCTTGCTCAAGCTGCATCTGTGTCAGCAAATCAAACAAAACTCAGAAATCAGAGCAAACTCAACTCTCCTACAGTCTCAAACTCACCATTTTCAACCAGAACCTCCTGGTCCAGCTGCTTAGTCCAAAACTCCCAGTCCATGTCTCATGTCTGTCTCCCCTCAAATCATCCCCCCCCAACAGAGTGTCCACAGTGAGAGTGTAAAAAACTCAAACTGGAAATTCTCTTCCCCCCCTCGAGGAAGTGAAGTCAAGTAGAGAAACTCCCTCATTGGTCAGAAATCTCTGCTGACGATTGGCACATGTGTGTGTGTGTGTGTGTGGGAAGCTGGCTGTGATTTGCTGGGATTGTTGTGTTAAAAAGCGTTTGGGAGCAGGCTGTGATTGGCTGAGGGGGTTTAATGCGTAAAAAGTGAGGTCATTGTGTTTGGAAGGTCTTGGCCTTCCAGAATCCGGTGGGGACCCGGACAGTTCTGAGGAAGAGAGGCTCGGTGACACATGCTGTTGTGTAACAGGGTCAGGCTGTGGGTATGTTTGTTTGTTTCATTGAGTCCAGTTCTCAGGATGCAGACCCTTTTGAATGTGATCCATTGAAAGGAGAACATTTCAATATTTTGATCCACAATCAATTGTAAGTTAAATAAGTTTAGAAAATGAGTGACTGAACGACCCCTGAAAGTGTTAAAAGACCCTGAATGATGAACTTTAACATTACGTTACGTTCACTGTTACCCCTCTGTGACCTCAGCAGGAGAGAGTGACTGCACTTCCGCTCAAACAAAAAGCTGTGTTGGACCTCCACGAGATAAACAGCGCAGTATATTTAAAAGGAGATAGGACTACACCACCACATTCCTGTGGTTCATTCCTCTGCTTACAATGAAAATGTAGGGGACGGGACTGAAGCAACAGTTCAATCCGGTTCTGTGCTTCTGTCCTCAGAAAAATGTGTCAGAAACCAAAGTGAGGCCCAGGTGACGTTCCTTAAATGAATGAATTAAAGGAACAATATGTCACTTTTCCATCTTAAAATAGTAGTTTCAAAGTTCCATTTAATGGCACAATAGATTTCAACGGTGAGAAAGGCGTCTGTCTCATGTCCACAGCGTGTTCGGTTTCACCTGTTTTCTGCACTATGTAACTATGGCAACAGGTCGAGGTCATCTTGCGAGAAGTGCGTACGACTTTTCAGTTAAAATAAGAAGGCAGTCAACTCGTCTCTGTTCTGTTTGATACAACGGCTGAGGCTAAGAGGAAGAAGACGGTGAAAGGATGAAGCTAAGAGGAGAGCGAGAGAGAGAGAGAGAGAGAGAGAGAGAGAGAGAGAGAGAGAGAGACTGAGCAGGAAGCAGAGCGAACGCCTCGCAGATGTTAATCAGAAGCGGTTAGCAGTGTCGTCATCGTCGTCTGGGTTGTGTCTTAAGACAGTGCAGCTGCACTCAGAGACCACTGGTTGGCGCCAGGGTCCGAAATTAACTTCTTGACTCACCGGCCAAGGTGGCAGGTAGATGAAAAAATTCACCGGCCAAAATAACAAATTGTGTTTTTGTGTCCCATACACATCTGTTACAGTACAGTTAATTGAGAAGGCATTATGTTCTGTTTAATCAATAACAGATTTAAGTCACAGATTCGATCATGTCATCAGATCAGGAAATTGAGAAATTGTAAAAAAAAAAAAATATATCTGCTGACCTTTATTTTATTTTTTAAATGCAGGCAGTCGTTAAAGGTTTGGACTTGATTCAAGATACATCAAAACTTGAAGGGATCTGGTGTTGAAATACAGACATCGTGGAGTGGCTTCTGACTACAGCAGAAGAAGCCAAGTGACATAAACCTAAACTAAAACAACCCTTCAAGAGTCGGCTTATTGGGTGTGTCCTTGGATGACCCTTGTTCACGATAAGCTGGCAGAAATGTTGTTTTAAGTTCGGTTAAGACGTGCAAGTTGCTAAAGCATTTCCCAGGCTACAAAGTAAAAATCAGGCAACACTTAGAAGAGGTCTGACTCTGAAGGGTGTCTCTTTGAATCCAAACAGCCAAATAAACAAGAATCCAGCCTACAGCTCTAAACGCTACAGCAGAACAATCCTAGCAGGATTCCAAGGTGCAAACTGATACGATGTTAGCACTTCTCAGAAAATGGGTCAGCAACACACAGACTCCCTGAAGCAACTGGAGCTCGTTTTCCAGCTAAGAGACGTCCTGCTGAGCGCAACACTCACTCCGTGTGGGTCCTGAGGGGACAACAACACTATAATCTTCAACTGACTGAATACCAAAACACACACACTTAATTCTTCACAGAAATCGTTGGGAAATCCGAACACACTCACGTTGTCATATGTCCACTGAGCAGCCTGCTAGAACGTCCACGCTTTGTTTTCTTATTGCAGAATGATTTGCACACACCCCCACACACACACATACGCTCTGTCTCCAGCGAGGGTTTGAACCTTGAACTCCTGATGTCTGGTCGTCATGGGAATTGGTGTCTCATGTGACCCCGTGGCGCTTGACGACAACAAACATCTCCGGAACAAGTTAAAGACGTAGACTGTCATTACTTTGTCGATAAATCATACTTGTCGGGTCAGAGGAAATTGAATTTAAAAAAGGGAATGCTTGAGTTTCTGCAGCGAATTACGTCACACTTCACGGAGTTCATCGTGTTCCCTAAACATGAAGACATGATGCAACTGTTCAGCTTCAAAAACAACAGACTCGAGGCTCCGATTTTTATGGAGAATTTCTGCTGGTTTGAAATGAACACCAGATACTTGTGCCTCAATGAAAGGGTAAGTGAAGACACCCCTTGCCTTACTCCAGTCATGCCCCATAACTCTCATACTGATAAAGTTACACAACCTACCCTAAGGTCATTAGTGGCCACCACAACCAAAAGCCGTACATGCAAGCTCCAGGTAGTGACAACGCTGATACTACCTACCCTACCACACGACCCCTCTTGGCCCCCAAAACTCAACCGATGAGCCCGACTGATATGGAATTTTTTGGGCCGAGGCCGATATTGATATTAGGGGGAAGAGGAAAAATCCAATACGATAAATCGGCCGATATCTTTCTTAAATTCATGTTTGTTCAAGACAGTCACTCAACTGGAAAGTAACTGCACATGTACGTGCATCACTTCTTGACAATCTGGAGTGATGATGCTTGTCGTAATCCATATAGCGCCCTCTGCTGGTGAAAGAGAATTGCTAGTGTAATAAAATGATTTTCAATGATTTTTGACTGGTGAATACATTTAGTAATATTGGAGTATATCTGCGATAAAGTTAGCCGATACCGATAGTCACTGGATAAGCTAATATCGGCCGATATTATCGGCTGTTGGATTAATCGGTTGAGCCATACTGCAGCTCTTTATCGTGAAATAGTTGTGATGCTACGTGCTTCAAACTTTGCCCCCAACATCCCACCAGGGGGGATTCCTGTCATTGTGAGTAATATAACCAACAGAAGGTGTCAGACATGTCTTCAGTGTGATATTAAAACAACGAGCAGCGTTCTCAGTGGTTAGGACTATGACTCATTACGGGATGGAGGATCACCTTTTTAAAGGTTAAGTGAAAACGATCAGGACCTGCTACTTTCCTGGTTTGAGTACAGGAGGTTAACTGAGGTGTTTTAAGAGCTGTGTGTTAATGCACTTTAAGAGCACTTAACCTCTGATATGAGTTAAACAGTGAGGGCTGCGGCCTTGCTAGTAACTCTTATCTGTATGAATGTAACGACAGGTTAGTGCAGCAGAGTTAGAATATCTGAGCTCAGCTGATTTCTTCTTTCTTACATGGATGGAGGAGACTTTTACTGCTGCAGAGTCAAAGCTGTGGCATTTTTTACAGCTACTATAAAAATCAGTGCTTTCAAAATACATCCAGGCACAAGCAGCAGGTTTATTATCATATTTTGGCATGCTGGTTTTCCCTTAAACGTCTCTAAATTTGCACCCAACCCTAAGCACAAATTCACTCATCACTTTGTAAATTCCCCCCCCTGTTTGTTTCCTGTTTCACACAGTGGCCACATGTGACCTTGTGGAGTAAACACTGTGGAAAAGGCTCCACACACACACAAGCAGACACGCTGTGACCGAAGTTGTGACTCACGCCTGTCAATCATTTATTACATCCCGTGGTCAGCCTGAGTAAGAGAGTCCACTGTTTACAGCAGCTGAGAGGATGTCAGGTCAATAAAGAGCTGTAAAAAGAACGATTACTGACAATGATCTTCTACATTTGTTTAACATGGCTGATAAAACAACTGATTTGAACTCATTCAGTAAATACCAGGCACTTCTCTGGGTCAATCAAATGCCTCCCCCGGCACTCAAAGCACTTCACCTCCACCTGAGGTGTTCCACGTCTACCTGAGGATGGCAGAGAGAGCTTTCAGCTGAGAAACAAAAACACAGGCAGCAAAGCCAGAAAGCTTGCACGAGTAGCTACATGCTCACATACCCTCAGAGAGTTATTCCTTTTGATGAACACAAAACACTGCCAGTTTTTACAGCATAAGTTAACATGTTTACTGACCGATATAAAAAATGAAAAAAGGGCTGATTAAGTCATGTCTCTATCAGCACACAGTGTACGAGAGAGATTCAAACACCTTGATAAGAATCCCTGGACAGTATTTAGACGAGCAACTCCACCTGTGTCCCATACACTAAAGGTTCATGAGCAGAACTGTTTCATGATTACGTCTGTGGCTTTTAAGGCAACTTGCTTAGCAACATGTTCTAGTCCATGCTAATGAGCATTCAGGGAACCAAACGGGACTTTCGATGAATCCCGAGTGGAAAAGAAAGGGAGGAAGTGAGAGCAGGAAATGAAATGCAAACATCTAGCGGTGATGAGAATTTTGATTAGGACACAAGCTGGACTTTATTCACTGCACAACAACAGCTACCAGCATGTATTTTTTTTACTTGAAAATGACGGACTCTGGACGGTGGAGGGTCAAATGAACCGAGACCCCCAGAGACTGACACAGAGCTGGACTCTCAGAATGAAACTTTTCAACTCAAGTCCTATTGATTGTCCTGTTTCTACTCAAACTGAATCACACACACATTCATAGGGGATATGATTTCCTTTCACAAAACCACCGTGTAATTTTTAAAATACTCGGCTGCCACTTTAAAAAACAAGGCTGCGTCTCTGGACTCCACGATAAAAAGCTGACAGAGTGGAAACACACACACACACACACACACACACACACACACACACACACACACACACACACAGCTTAACTCTAACAGAAGCTTCCTCCATTGAGAGAAGAAATCTCGTCTCCACACTTCCCTCTGGCACTTTCTTATCTTATGTTTGACAATCGGTGATGTCACTGTGACATCATCAGTAACCAGGCAGCTGAAAACCTTTATTTCAGGAAGATCAATATCATCGTCTGATTATACAATTCACCCTCGGGATAAATAAAAGTAATCTACTGATCCATCCATCATTATTATACTGCAGATTATTATTCTCAGGATGGACTGAACTAAAGTATACCAGGAAATCTTCTTCCGAGAGTCTTAAATTTAATTTTTTGCCATCTTTGCATCACAAATATCTTTAATGACTCAACCATTATAAAAAGAGTCGCTCTACTAATTATGAGATTAATTATAGTTGCACTTGTAATTTTATTTAAGTGATAAATTACACACTGAGCATGAATTAATCTTCTTTTCGGCCTGTGTCGGAGGGGGTGGGGGGGGGGGGCAAGCCGTCCGCTTTCAGACTGCGCTAGCTTGAGGTCTGGGTATGTCTTTGTTTACATGAGGGAAGGAAGATAAGAAACGTCAGCCGTCTCTGTTTTGCTGTATGTCTTGATGTGAAACACTTAATCCTGGTTCTTTTTCCACAGTTAACTCAATGGTCCTGCTGTTGATTCAGCGTGTTGTTAATCAACACAGATGACTCAGTGATGAAAATAAAAACCCTGCCAGGAGCTGCGGCTTTGGAGGAAAAACAAACACTTCAAAGTGCTTTTCTCAGGCCAAACATGCAAATTATGCCCTTAACTTCCAAGCTTACTTATTGATTCTCTTCTGGATGTTTCTGTTAGATCTCTACTCTAACTGTGATTGGCTGGCAGCTCTTACAGTGATGTGGTTATTAATGTGAGAGAAGTCCCCTCTCTGGGTATTAAGAGTCATAGGAGGCCATTAGGGAGTTTGTTGTGTGAAAGTGTCAGTGGAGTCAGTGGAGTCAGTGACATCATCGGTTACCGGGTAGAACGGGTACAGATGTCACAGACGACAGGAACTCACCCAGACAGTCCCAGACAGTCCCCGACTGTGTGTGTGTGTGTGTGTGTGTGTGTGTGTGTGTGTGTGTGCTGCCATAACTCACATTAATGTTTGAGTTAGTGCTCTGATGTTTTGTTTCCATGTGAGAGCATGTGCCCAGTGATTATTTAGATGAATGACTACAATTCACCAAAAGCATGTGACACACACTCACACTCACACACACTAAAATTTAGAATAATAACGAACACAATATAACAATTCTCCAGATTAATATCCTTCACTTTTGCTGCAAATCCCGAGTTTAGCATTTCAGCCACATTAAGCATTCGCCACACTGGTTTACAGTAGAGGAAACAACAACAACCTGTGGTCTCCTGTAGCTACGCTGTTGACCACATGGAACCACAAAGCGGAACAAAGGCAGGAAACCAGGTCTGGTTGCACGTCTTTCAATTCAAACAAAACATGTGAGAATATCTGGAACAGGGGTCGTATTCAAACTAGTATCTCCATATTATTGATGATGATGGTAATGACGATGGTTTTTGTTTGATAACGATGACTTATAAGATGGTTTCTATACTGATTAGAGCTCTCAAGAACTGCCCTCAATGTTGTGCTTTGCCTCTGGTCACTTCCTGTCAGCACCTGTGTGTCCAATCAGACTCAAAGCGATCGACCTCAGCCCTTTGCCCCCCCCCCAACATTTCCTGTCTCAGAGAGATGCCAGAGTGACAGCGCCGCCCCCTGCGAGGCGCTCCTGAGCTGGTGGTGGGGAGGGGGGTTTGGTACTTTGCTCAAGGGCACCTCGGTAGTGCTCAGGAGGCGATCTGGCACCTCTCCAGCTACCACACCAACTTCCATATTCGGTCCGCACAGAGACTTGAACCGGCGACCCTCCGGCCACTTCAGCTAAAAGCTTTATTACTATATTTTTTTTTTTAAATCTGATTATTGGTCTGGCAGCTGGAGAGGCGTCAGTTCACTTCCCGAGCACTGCAAAGGGGCCCTCGAGCAAGGCACCAACCCAACACTTCTTGGCTTTCAAACTATCCCAAGAAAAGAAAAGCTTCCTCTGTGATGCTGAAACTAACTGAAGACCCCTCCCCCCTCCCCCCCCCCCCCCCCCCCCCCCCCCCTCTCACCTGAGCTGAGAGGGGGGACGTCATCCGTGTTGGAGAAGTCCAGCGTCCCCCCCGCGATGTCCACCATGTCGTCATCGTCGTCGTCACTGGAGTGATGGAGGGCCTCGAAGCTTCCGGTGCGGTACCCTGCTGCGGTCTCCATCCTTTTAAATCCTGTCAGAAAAGAAAAAGTACGATAATCACACAAAGAGAGAGAGAGAGAGAGAAACTGGTGTTTACCTCTGAGTCTGCCGGCTGAATATTTCCGATACAAGCTCGAAGAAAACTTCAACATTGTGCAGCTAAAGTGCATCTCCGCTCACAGGAAGTTTTCATAAAAACATCGGCTCTGTTTTTGTTTCCTCCAAATGTTTGAGTAGAAACCAGCAGAACAAACTGCAGTCGACGAATTAAAAGATTATTAGCTTAGCTGTTAGCAGCCGCAGTCGTTATATTCCTGTCACCAGCGGCTGTCAAACTAACTCTGCGAAAACGTAACCGTTGACGTAACTTTTGACGTTCTCGAGCGTGGACTCAATTTAATGCGAACGTTTTAATACAAAAGTGCACTTAAAAAAAAAAAAGAAGAAGGAGTATTTAAGGTTGTAGACTGTACCTGTGAGGAGAGAAAGCAGCCGTCCAGCTCTGTGGAGAAGAAGTCTTGTGACTCGGATTTGGCTGCTTATGTCAACAGTAGCCAACGTAAACTTAACACTCCTGCGTCATGCTCCGTTTAAAAAATAAAATAAAATAAAAAAACCGCATTAGTTGCGTTAAACGAGGCCAAAGTAGAGCAATATTGTTGGTAAGACGCCGCAAAAGAATATAAAAAAATGCGATGACTGTCCGCAGCACGGCTCGTTTTTGCCACTTAAAACTACAAATGCTTAAGCGACGGTCAAGCTAGGGGAAGTTAGCTACAACTTCCGGTAAGGGGTAGTCAAAATATCCGTCAAAGATAAAGATAAACTTTATTGATCCCCCATGGGGGAAATGTTTGCATTACAGCAGCTCAAGAGAACAGGAGACAGTAATATAATTATTAAAAAATAAAAATAGAAGTTAAAACATATTTACAAAAGTTAAATAAAAAAATACAATAGTAGAAAATGACACGGTATTTTTTTTAACAGTAGGGTAAATGTGACGATTTCGTTGTCAAAGCTTAGTCAGGAATTCTAATACTATTATTGTAGGTATTTTATACATGCGTTTTTTCCCGCACGACGTCAGGATTCATTGGTTTTATTCTTCAGGCCGCATCGCTCTGTTTCCGGTCAGTACAGCTGCTTTATCCACACAGACCAGGGGGGAAGTAATCGAGTCACGAGTTATCGATGCGTCACAAAGTGGGTCAGTGGAGCAGTTCGACCTCTCGGCGTTCGATTTTATCTCTGGTCTGCTGGTGTTTTGAATTTTGTGACTTCAGCAGCAGTGTTTTCCACTTACCTGACCTTTACTTCAGCTTGAACTATTAAAGAACTACTTTTTTTTCACCTGTATTTAAAAGTTCTTCACAAATTAATTATTATTATTATTATTATTATTATTAATTAATGGATTTTATTGGATCATTGTGTCATGCATAAACAATATGCCCAGCCCAACAAGAGACCAAAGACCAAAAGCAGATGCTTAATAAATGTATTAATGATCTGCAACTATTCTTTGTTCGGCTGTTGTCTCTGTGGATTGGAGTGTTTTGAGTTGGAAAAAAAACCCAGTTCAAAGGCGACACCTTGTGGCCATGTGTTAGAAATACATCAGGACCCTCTATAAGTAGAATTCAAGTACTTAAAATAGTACACATTTCTTATTCTTGTACTTTATTTTAGTTTTTCTAAATTTTGTCAGAGGTAAATTTTACTTTTTACTTAGTTTCTTCTCAGACGTTGTCATGTCCTTCTCCTGAAAACAAAAGTTTGTGTTTTTTTGTCACTTTAATTTGTATTGATGGTTTCAACATCTGTACACGTATAAAGCACACTTTGTGAAAAGACCTGCTGGTGCAACCGCAACCGGCATCATCCTCTCCTGGTTTATGTCCTATGTCTCCTAACTTTCCTTCTTTTCTCCCCTTGTCTTGTTTTTCCTGCACGCCTCACTCATTCATCTTTTTTTTTCTGCGATCTGAAGTAGACACAAACACGTCTCCACCTGGCCTCCCACTGTGTCTTTTCTTTCAGTGGGCCTGTTTCTCTTCACTTTCTTTCTCTCCTTTATATAAACACAATCATTAAAAAGATAACAATTCAATAAAAGTGACCTTACAGTGATACCATCCTTCATTAAATCTGTTCCCTTTGTCATTTTTGATTTTGGTTTTCTTTCACTTTTGAGTTTCAGTTGTCGGTCACTTTGTCCTCTGCACTTTTATACGCCTCCATGTTTGGTCTTATGTCCCTTTCTTTGTCTTTTTCCACTTCTCCTCTGTTCTTCAATCTGGGTCAGGCAGAAGACTGAACTCCCTCGCTTCCCCAAAAAAACACGGATTCCTCACTTTTACCACAGCTGTTTTCTTTATTATTTCCTCAGACCAGAAACCCCCTCATTCAGCAGCTTTCTTTCTCTCTATGTGAGAACAAACATGTGGCCTGAAACGCCTCTCAACTTAGTGTTGTTTTTTAAATTAAAGATCACATGTTAGCAAAATACACTTTACCATGTTTCTCTAACACTAATATGTGTCTCTAGTCTGTATGTCCTCTCCGTCTTTTCCCTGCTCCACTTTTCAGAAAATGTGTGCTCAAACAGGCCGTTTGGAGATTTTCCCTTCATGACATCACAAAGGGCAGTAGCCCCTCCCCCAGGTGGGTGACACTCCCACAGCTAGGTGTTTGTTCTGCCCTCTGAGTCTGCCTTCTCACCGTAAACAATAGGACATGGAGCGAGAAAGCACCGAGTACACCCAAGCCCTTCCAGAGAGGGGGCGTGGTCAGACACAGCTCATTTACATATTTAAAGGTACAGACACAGAAACAGCCTGTTCTGAGCAGGGCTGAAATAGAGGGGTTTATAGACATGATTAAATAGTTACCCCACACCATCAATTATTTCAGAGTGGTATATACAACAGAAACACATTTCTTACTTACCAATAATTGTTTAATACTGAGAATAACAATACCACTGTCCTTAAGCGCTTCATATTTGCAGCTCTATGTTTCTGCTACACTTTGGCTAGAATTACAGGTACAGGAATTACAGTACAGGCTTATTTTTTGAAAGATATTTTTGGGCCGTTTAAGCCTTTATTGACACAATTCAAAACAAATCTTTTCCCCACATCTCTCAATCCGCCGACTGAGCAGCCGCTGAACGACTCAATCTCCCCTCCACTCATCATCTGACAACCTCTGTTCGACCTTGGCCATATTTACTTAACCATCCCCCGACACTCAAACAACAGTTTCCCCCTCAGATGAAAAAATATCCTACATCTCTGCACCGGACACATAAAGAGACCGTTCACCCAGGAGGATATAAATCACAACAGGAGACGTAGAGCTTGTTTAAAATACTATTATTATTATTTGTGGTACTTTTTACTCACAGGAGTGTTTTTCACTTACACATCTTGCAATACATTTTACAAAAAAAAATCCGTAATATATCAAAATTACACAGGAAAACAAGAACGGAAGAAATATACTCTCATACTAACCCAACAAGCATCTTTTTTCCTCTTTTTTCCCCCCGGTCAGCTTTAAAAATGGCTGTTATAGTACAAAAATACACGTAATATTTACAATACAGAACAACAAGGACATGTTAAGTTTGGAGTTTTGGGTGTTAAAACAGCAGGAATCATCTGAGAGTGAACTTAGGTAGTGAACGAAAACATGTGTTAAACTGTGACTTTTAATCCAACCAGTTAAACTAATAATGTAAGCCAAAAGTAAATGTGTTTGAATTTTTCAGCAACTTACAAAAGTTTGCCTTTAAACAGTCAAACTATACAAATCTCCCCAACAGAATCCCTCCCATCTCTTGTTGAGCTACTGTTATCTTTTTTAACATTTATTGCCTTAAGTTAAAATACTGAATCTCAGGATAGCTTGTCTTACAAAGATTGGGAACAAGAAGTCATTTTTGGTATGTTTTGGCACTTTCATTAACAAAAAGGTGGACAATTTGGCAAATATATGCAGTTCTTTCTTGCTGAGAGTTAGACGAGAAGATTGATACCACACTTGTACATATGCGTGTTAAATATGAGGCTAAATCCATCAGCCAGTTAGCTTAGCTTAGCATTAGGAATGGAAAAAGAGGAAAACCGCGAACCTGAGTCCATAAACATATGTTAGCCTTCCTGAGCTCTAAAGCTCACTTATATGTATATTTGTTTCAACTGTACAATGCGAAAACAAGACAAATGCATGCTAGCTAAAGACAGCTAGCCTTAACTAGCTAGCCCCTGTCTGTGTCTTTTTACACCTTCGTTTGGCTCTATTTAATGATCTTTAGAGAGTTTCTGGTAGGAAGATATTTTAACATTTTGGACAGGGCCAAGCATCGCTCTGTTAAAATCCTGTAAAGCAAATTTTTATCTGTAAGAAATTGTAAGTGTTAAATAGAACCAAAGCAAGCTAGCCAAAAAGCTAAATTGGCTAGCCTGAACAAGCTGGTTATCACAATGTGTAATTTTTAGATGTAGTTTTGCACCAATTGAAAATTCAAGAAATTGCTTTTAATTAGTTTAAGAAGTGCGAGTAGGGGGACAGAGAGTTCCTTTCCCTTCATTTTCAAAAGCTGTGCTAAGCTAAGCTAACAATCTGCTGGTTCTAGCTTTATACATTACGTACAGACACGAGAGCGTTGTCAATCTTCTCATCCAACTTTTACCATGAAAGCCAATAAATGTTCTTTAGACTTCAGTTTCCAGTAAACACTAACTGACAAAAAATAAAATTCAAGGCTTTAAGAAAACAAATAAAGGGGTTCAAAATGGGAGTAAACTTCGGGAAAAGTTCACCTAATACTTGATCAAGCTAACAACAAAAACAACAATTCTTCTTGGGATTCTTTCTCCATCAAAAATACCCAATAATCTTCTCTCTTGGCAGTCTTCTTGTCCATCCTTACAACCAATTTTTACAATCTTTTCCAGTCACTTCAAACATCAAAAGAACTATTTACACATCTTATACATTATAAACACAAGTGTCCTCTGTACATAACAGTTAATATGTGACAGTATAACGAGTCGGTGGGGTCTCAAACTCCACACAGTGAAACATGTTACATCCACAGACATTACAGTAATAGGAATACAAAGTAATATGGTGACATTATGGTAGATAATACAGTATATGTAATGCTAAATAGAGGTGTCAACCAGCAACGAAGACAAAATGACACATTTAGCTAACTTCCCGATAATGCTGCAGTTTTGTTAATGGAAACAGTTTTTAAGTGTGAAGCACCAGAAAATAAAAGTCTCCTTAGATTCTCTGAACCAGGAGATTTAAATACAAAAAGAAAAAACACACATAAAGCAGCATCTCAGTGACACATTCATCAAGCGAAAATGTCTTTGGCAACGTAGTGTGATACTGATCAGTGTTAGCGTTACAGTACATGTTTCAGGCACTTAATGTGAAGCAGAGGCTATCGACTTTCAACGTCTTTAAACAAGTGTTTGGGGGATATGTTGTCGTTAAAAGCATCTGGTGTATTCTTTATATTTGAAGATTTAACAAGTCCGTGCTTCACTTTCTTCTTCGGTCTTTTTTTTTCTTCTAAGGTTTAGTAGTCCACTTCTTTCCACTTTCTGACCCCTTTGGCCTCAAGCTCCTGTTTTGGTCTTAGTCTTCATCGTGGAGCTTTTCTAGCTGTTGGTTTTTGGTCCTGAAACCTCGGCATCAACATTTTTCTAACTCTTAAAGGAATGGTTTGACAATTTGGAGTGCTAAAGATGAAGCTGTCTTGCCAATGTGATGCCAACTCTTAGTTACCATAGTCTTAAATTTGGCATTGTGGCCATCACCATCTTGTTATCTTTTAAGCAAAAAAAAGTTACCATGTATTTGGAAGAGAGGGTGTTTATGGACAGAAGCGTTGGGGTTAGAAAAATGCTAAAATATCAGCTAATGCTAGCTTGGCTTAGCAACATCCAACTGTAATTTGTTTAGCATGAAACCTGATTTTTACAAAATGTTCTGGCCAAAACATCATGTACAGCCAACTCCATTGCCAATCACAAAGAAAGGCTGAACTAGACAGCTAAGCTACGTACTAGCCAATCACAGCCACGCCCTCAAAAACCCATCTTAATTGTCAGTTTCAATCTAAATGGGACCATCATTTACTAAATTAACTTCTTTGTGTATTAGATCAGTCTTTGTACTTGCCATTGAGACAAAAAAGACTTTGAGAAAAAGCTTACTAAGGTTTAAGTGAAGTGAGAAGATGGGAAATATTCAAATCGCTTCTGCACAATCAGATTTTGGTCGCCCCCTGCTGGCCATTTGAAAAAAATGCAGATTGAAGGCACTTTGGCATTGGCTTCCCTTTTTCCTACTACTTCTTATAAAAAGCCTTAGATGTAGGGTCAGGGAACCTTTAGCCTAGCTTAGCATTAAGACTTCAGGAAGTCAAAATGACATAAACCATATTAAACAGTGAGTCTTAAGAGACAGATGTCAAACTATTCCTTTAAGAATCAATGCTCACCTCTAAATCTCTAACGTGTCGACCTGAATCTGACTACACACCCTGCTTCATCATCTCTTTTGTTTTTTTTATCTTTCTTCAGTAATGTCCGTATCCCATCGACATTCCCATACCGATCCCCAGACCCAGACCCAGACTCTCCCTCAGCCCCCGCAGCTGCTCCTCTCCCAGCCGGATCTTGTCCTCCAGCTGCCTCTGCTCCACCAGCAGGGCCGCCTTCATCTTCACAAAGTGGCTACGAAGGAAAGAAAAAAACACACACAAAAATATATAAAACAAATGATACCCTGCATATTAACACGAGCAAAGACGTCCATAAAACTGAACTCTGTGAACCTTTGATTCACCTTTTAGTAACGGTGGTGATGTTTTGTTTTTTAAAATGTACTCCTTACGCTGATTTCAGGTGATAAAAGTTGTCTTTGTGTCGTACCTGTAGTCTCTGTGCTGCTCGGGGGAGAGGCAGCGGGCGAGCACCCGGCTGACGGCCTGCTCTCTGCGGTCCACGTGGTCCTTCAGGTCCTGAGCCTCGGACAGCTGCCTCATGAGCTGACGCTTCTTCTCCAGCAGGGGGAGCTACAGGGCAGACAGAGGGGAGGATGGCGGACAACAATAAAAGTTTAAGGACTTCATTTTCTCTTTTAAACACCGACTTTAAGAAGTACATACTTGTACATTTAGAGGTACCCTGTTTCCCCACCACCCTCTCTCTCTCTCTCTCTCTCTCTCTCTCTCTCTCTCCTTCCTCTGTTTCCTCCTCACCCTCTCGTGGTGCTCCGTCTCGGGGTCCAGAGTGTCCAGCGTGGTCTCCACCCTCAGCAGCCTCCCGGACAGAGACAGCAGCAGACTCACCACCTTGTCCATGTCGCCGATGAACATGCGGAACTTGTCGACCTCGTTGGGTTTGCACACGGCCACCACCATGCTCTCCACCTGAGGACGCGGACACGACCAGGGACAGATATATTTGGGGTTAAGGGGGGTCACTGAAATCAATGAAAACTAAAAAAAACGTTCTTCCCAGGAGGTGAATGAGTAAGAAGCTGGACGTTTCTCCCACCTCGTCTCCCAGCTGTGCGTTGGCTCTGATGTCCTCCTGCAGCCCCCGCTGAGCTTCTCTCAGCACGCCCAGCTTCTTACGGAGACTCTCCATCAGCTGTTTCTGCAACACAGCCACAGAAATGTTACAAAATATGACAGACAAAGCACAACATCAGGAGACGGATTCCCGCTTTGCCGCGCGCGTTACCTTGTACGTCAGCTCGTCGTCCTCGTCCCTCTCTCTGGTGTCCGTGAAGTCCTTCATCTGTGACAGCAGCTGAGCTTTGGCCGCAGACGTGCTGTAATAAGACGAGCAGCTGGAGCTCGCACCCGACCGCCTGGCGCAGAGGAAGCGTTTGTTTTATTTACACAAGAGGCAGAGCGACTAAACAGACGCAGGGTCGTAAATAGTGTGATCAGAGGAGTACATAAATAAGAAACGCAATCAATTATCTCCACAAAGGGAAAAACCTCGTAACCACACGCACGCACGCACGCACGCACGCACGCACGCACGCACGCACGCACACTCCCCCCCCCTCAGTAATGACCCTCCTCACCTGTCCAGGCTGTCCGTGTTGTGCTCCTGGGTTTGGTAGGCTCCCCTCCAGCTCTCCGTGCCCGACTCGCCCTCGCCGCTCTGGGGGAAGAGCTCCTCCAGACTCAGCCTCTCCCTGACCTCTAGCTCCTCCTCCTCCACAGAGCCGCTCTCCGCCCGCGTCCTGCCCGCCGCCGCCGAGGGCGAGGCCTCGGAGCCCTGCAAGGTGTCGATGTCCGTCTCCAGGACGGTGACGGGCAGAGCGAAGCACGGGAGCTCGCTGGTGATCGGCTCGTCCCCCGCCGGAAGTCCCTCCTCGTCCTCCTGGAAGTCGTCGATGTCCGTCTCCATGGGGATGTCGAGCTCCGCGTCCAGGCTGTGCGCGGGGCTCGGGCTGAGGGTCGTCTCCGATTCGGTTCCTGGTTCAGAGATCTTCTGGTGGTCTGCACCCATACGGAGCTGCTGCTGCTGCTGCATGTAGTCGATGGAGAAGTACGACTCAGGACGTAAAGTGGCACCGACTTCTCTGTTTTCTAAAACAGGAGGAAGCGACGAGTCACTGCGGACTCTGGGAGACGGCGTCCTCTCCCACTCGGCTCCTGGCCTCGTGTTGGGCTGGTGTGTGTGAGGTTTTAATTTGTCCTGATCTGGGCTGTGGCTGTCGTTTACCTCAGACACGCTGCAGAAACACAAAGGAGATAAAACATCACATCATAAAGATAAAAGATACACTACAAGACAAACAATGTGCAGACCACAGGGTCATTTTAGAAAACATTTTAAACACATTTTCAGCCAATTTCTGAAGATCTTTTGCACCCATGACTTATCTTACTACCCGATTTCATGCATTAGCTTTACAGACTTCCATTGCATTATTAAACACTGGGGCTGTCAATGTTTACATGTTAATACTGGGGTTTTTTTTTAAGTCACTATCGTATTCATGATCTTATTTGCTAAACATGCAAAGGGACTTGTGTTGGTAGTGTGAAGGAGTGACTGTATCAACAAACAGGAATTCTTTTTGTACATTTTGTAGTAATTGCTGCTTTAAATCTCGAGCTCACCTTCTCCCGCTCTCTTCTGCCGGTGTAGGAGGTGGAGGCGGAGTCAGTAAAATCTCCACCCCCTCCTGCTGCTCGTCGTATGAGCTCCTCTCTCTTTGAGGCGGGGCCACCGGTCTAAACGCCCGCCTGGAGAACGTGGGACTGGGCAGAGCCATAGCAAAGGGCTGCTCCTGATATTCCACCTGATTCTGATTGGACGGAGCGACGAGGGAGACAGTGTGTTCCGGGGTTCGTGTTTGGCTCTGACTGGACGAGGCGTGGGAATACGTTTGCTGCTGGGTTTGGTTGCACTTGCAGCGCGGGCAGCTCTCTGAAGCTTCCTGTCTCTCTGGAGGAAGACTGTAGGAGCGCTGTCGGGATGTTTCTGACGGAGGGACGAAGGCGGGAGACGCGGAGTGTGGAGCAGCAGAAGAAGAAGAGGAGAAGAGGGCGTGGTGAGACGCACGTCTGCGGTGGAACTGCTCCCACTTTGGGGGCGGCGGTCTTGGGGGAGGTGGCGTTTTCTTTCTCTTCGGCCAGGCGGTGTTGGCGGCTTCTACTCCTCTGACCCCGCCGGCTCCTTCCTCTACCTCGCTCAGAGTCTCGCTGGCCGCCACAGAAATGGACGGAGACCACCGGTGGCTGCTGTCGAAGCGGAGGTCATTTTCAGACATGGCGCGCCCTCGCAGAGAGAGAGGAGCTGGAGGGGGAGGGAAAGCGTATCCATTCTGCTCATCGTTGCCTCCGTCCACTTGTCTGGAGCTCCAACGACCCGGGTGCGGGGGCTGATGATTATAATGATGAACGCTCTCTGGAGGCCTCGATTCCCGTCTCCAGCTTGAATAGTCCCTGAGAAGAAACGATACATCTCTGTGAACAAAAACTAGCACCAATGTAGGCTGGTTTAGTCAGCAATCGTTAAAACATCAGCTAATTGTTTGCTAACCATTTTGTTTAGCTAACTGTGTAAACAGTGTGTGACCATTTCCAGTATTTCTTTTAGCTAACCATTTCAATATTTCTTCTTTTTAGACCTCTGTGCTTGTTTATTTACTGGTTTTCATCCACTCTTAATAAGATAAACAAAACTGTTCTAAATGTTGCCTCAAATAGAGAATTCATGTGGTATCCCGTTACTTAAATAAACTACGTTTCCAGGGGCCTTGGCGGTATAAAGGGACGATGGGCGGAGACATATCCATGAGAGGAATCCACACAGTACTAAACAAAAACATAGAG
Organism: Labrus bergylta; assembly: GCF_963930695.1. Lineage (NCBI taxonomy): Eukaryota > Metazoa > Chordata > Actinopteri > Labriformes > Labridae > Labrus > Labrus bergylta. The sequence continues at coordinate 3,889,097 of NC_089216.1, read as the reverse complement.
AAAGTAAAAGTGGATAAATTACACTTCCTATTTTCATTCCAGACTCATTGAACTGTTTCTGTCTCAGGTCAAATATGAGTAGAAGTAGAGTAAACCCCCCCCCCCCCCCCCTCCACATACTAACTTACAGAAATCACCATCCAACCACATATCATTATGGTCACATTTTTAAGCATGGATGATTGCTCCACACACTTAGAGCTCATTACAGTCAAATCACAGCCGGGCATGACTGAGTGGGATTTCCGCCCGTCACTGCACAATGGGCTGACCCCATCTTAAAGTCTGACGAGACACGCGTTTAGACAATCAGACAAAATGGAGAAAGCGTGTCTGCACTGCTGTAAAAAAATGTTGTGAATAGATAAATTAAAAAATTAAATATGAATATAAAGGTTTGCTTTGTTGTTGCTAAGGGAAATGGCTCACCTCTCAGTCAGGCTGTACTTCCTGTTGAGTTTGGCAGTTTCCTGTTGCCGGGCGGGATACATCTGTGGAAGAGATTTACAGCTGGAATGAAGGAAGGCTTCAATTTGGGTGTTGCTCCACACTGCCATATATATATCAAGATTGATGAGGTTAATTGGGGTGGAGGTATGTTTTGCTGAATTTGGGAATTTTTTAAATATCAAAATGGGAAAATGAAATCGTATATTAATTGTTACTAAACTGTGAAAAGATGGTGGTAGCTTTTTTTCGGGACACAAAAGTGATGACTTGGGCACATGTTGGGTTTTTTTTGATGACCATATGTCAAAAACCCAAAGATTTTCATTTATTAAAGAACAACAAGACAAAATCTACCTACTTTTTGAAATTTAAGAGACTGGAACTGGTTGATTTTTGTATTTCCTTATTTAGCTTGTAAATTGACTTCAGTAAAAAGTCTAACAACTTGCTTTGGGCCATTTTCTCTGCGGCTTTCAACCAGTTTCAGGTCCTTCTCTTTGGATGGTTTGCAGTATTTTTATTGAGTTACAGTTGGATTCAACCAAATTACTATTTACAAGTAAGAAAATGCACTGCTTCATGTGATCATGTTGGAAAAAAACAAAGTTGACATGTAGTACTATTCCTTCTTTTATTTAACACATGGTTCATTTCTTGTTTTGTTTATTTCAAAATATTTTCCAGTGCATCTAGCTCACCATCACCTGAGGAAATTATATAAATCTTTACTCATCCTAGCTGCAGTTAGTGCAGTATCAGATAATTTTCCTTCTTCAACCCTGTTTATTTACCCATTGGTTTAATAGTGAACAAACTTATTGCACCCTTATTACATAGATACATCAGCCATTAGATGCACACAGAAAGACAGTGAAGAGCTGCAGATACACCAATGGGATATGCTATATTTTCTGACTGTCTGAAATGTAAATGTCAACATTCACATGGTGTTTTTGTTGGATCTGTGGGGTGAGAATTTTACATATTTGGCCGCCATTTGCTGTCAACATAGAATACAACTTATACAATGGTTATAACTGATAGGTTTGTGATAATAAACTCCAAACCACAAGAACCTTGATGGCAGCAATGTGGGTTTGAGGGGCATTAAGTAATTTTATTGTGAATAGTTGGAAATAAGATAAGCAGACATCCAACAGAATCGGATTGACTGCTTTGAGCTTAACACAAACATTGACAATTATGAATGTGCTTTGTTATGTTTTCTTTGAAATGTTTCCCCTTCTATTGCTTCATCTGTAGATTGTCTTACGACAGCCTTGTAGTACATCAAGCACATCTGTTACCATTAAAGGCACTGGAAATCGTCAGCACCAGATATTAAACAAATATTCATCTTATGGGGATATCACCGTGGCATCAAACCAACATCCTTTTTATATGTTAAAGATCCCAACATGAAGGAAGTTTGAGTTCAAGTCAGCCTGAAGCAAAAGAAATGCTGAATTGATGATAGGTTTATTGCAAAACAAATGTCGGTTTGGCTTTTCCTGAGTGTCAGATGATGAGGTTGGTAATGGGCTGAAGTTCAGATGAGGTGCTGCGACCCAAGCCAAGAGACTCAAATCAGTTTGTGGAAGACATGTAACCCTAGCTGCTATTATTGCTGACACAAGTGTGCGCTGCTGTTGCCCAATGTGCCTCAGTTGTAATAGCTACTTCCATTATCTGCTGTGTTTTCTATGCGAATTTCAGACTTCCACTGCACACAGGATGCAAGATTTAACTACAAACCAGTCATTCCACCACGGAGCACTTGGACCAAGCAATCGCTTAAGTTCAACATCCAATTTTGGCCACCTCGATCCCTTTCTGGTGATAGTTTTAAATAACCAAGATAGATTTCAGTCTCCAGCGGTAATGTCAGTTCAGGCTACAACCACAGTCTGACTGCAGTGAACTGCAATGTTTATGTTTCACTGTGAAAGGTGTACTTTTAGTGTTGCTCAGACACAGACTGTTATTTATCTTTTAAAGCCCTCTGCTGGAAATTGGTTTTGAGGCCAGCAGGCTTGTAAACATACTTGTTAACTGACACAATAAGGATTGTGAACAGGTTTATATCTTAACAGCTTCTGCCTTGAAAACAATGGCATTGTTTGTCAGGTCTGACAAATGACACTCAAGTATAGGAATTCCTTCAGCAACATTCAACATTAACCATGACTCAATGCCCCATTGCCACAAAAAAAGTTAATGCACCGAAATATGTTGTTGCATTTGTGAATACGTTTTAATGCATTAGTGTTTAAGACTACATTTAAGTTAAAACAGTGGTCTTACCTCTGTAGCAGTGTAGCTTCTTGTTGTATATCCCTCCTGAAGAGGTTGCTGATATTCCATTTGCTGGGAGGAGGTGTTGACTCGATAAAAAGCCGATCGCTGGACGTGATTCTGGGTATGGCTATGGGAGATGGTCTGAGGCTTGTGCTGGAAGTTGTCCTTGGGTTGGTAGTCTTGATTCTTTTCTTTGAAGCCAGAACTGCCATAAAACTCCTGATGCGAGGTGAGCTGAGCATCTTCTTCCCTCCCCCCCCCTCGTTCTCTCTCAAGCTCTTTCTCTCTTTGTATCTTGAGATGTTCCTTCTCTCTGGCCTTCTTCATCCCTTTTTCTCTCTCCAGCTCAAGCTCCCTCTCTCTTTCCCTCTCCCAGTGTCTCAGCCTCTCCTCTCGTTCCCTCTCCTGCTGGATCTCCCTGAGTTTCGCCCTCTCAATTTCCAGTTCCCTCTCCTGTCTTTCCTTCTCCTGCTGCCACTCTCTTTCTCTCAACCTCTCTTCCCTGTCCCTGTCCTGAGCCCTTTCCTCTCTTACTCGGGCTTGTTCCCTCTCCTTCTCTCTCTGCCTCTCCCTGCTGGTACTAACAGACATCCTTCGGGATTCCGCAGTGCTTGGAAGCAGGGAACTTTCCTGTTGAAGGCCACCCTGGTAGGAGTATCTCCTTTGGGCTTGATGTTGACCAAGTTCCCGTCCTTGAAGCTCTGCATTTTGCTGGGGCCTGTTCTGCCTCTGACTTGTCAAACTTGACCCATTTGACTTAGACATGGCCTTGCTAGTCTCCTCGAAAAACTTCATTCTATCTGCAAATGGAAGGATATCGGAATCGTCCATTCGAGAACAGGAAGATGAGCGACTGTATGAGGAAGTGGATGAAGGGGTGAAGGCACAGACCCCATGCCTCGACCCTGAGACTCCCAACACCCTCTCACGTGAGACTCCATTCCTTCTGTCTGGTTCAGGTTCTGGTTGAAGTTTATGCTCAGGGGTCCAACGCCAGCGGCGGGCTTTACCAGCAGGAGCTGGTTCCTCCACAACTCGGATTCCAACCCCAAAACTGGGGACTCCTGGGTCAAGAATCTGGACGGATCTAGTTGGACTGTTGCTCTGAGGGCAGGTTGTTGACTGTGGCTGAGGCAGGACATCATGGTTTGATTCAATTGATTCCTCAACTGGTGCTGTGGTACCTGCATCATGGGAACTAACTGGTGAAGCGAATGCAACTTTGGTAGTCCTTTGCTGGGCAGGCAGCTCTTGGTCTGCCCCGTCTTCATTGAGCTCTGGACCCTCTTCCTCTTGTACAGTTTCCCCACTGCAAAGCAACCCCCCTGGACCACGGCTACTTTGGAGCTGGGCCTTTTTCCTCTGGATCTCATTGCGGAGGTTCGTAGCAAATCGCTCATTACGACGGCGGTTCCGACGGTGATTCCTGGACGAGTGTGACTTTCTCAGATCCGGCTCTCCTTCGATAGTCTCCACCTTTTTAAATCCACTTCTTTCTTTGTCCACTGCCCTTTGTTCTTCCAGCAAAGTATCCACACTGCATGCAGCACTAAGAGGCTCAAAATCTCTCTCCAGTATTTGATCAGAGCTCAACCTTCCCTGGGTTGACGATCCAGTGGGGTCCCCTGGTACACTCACAGAGCGGCCCCAAGGATGGTGATGCTCAACTGTGGGTACGGACCCCCCATTAACACCAATCGCTTCCAGTCTCTCACTTGAACCTGGACCATCATCTCCCCCTTCCAAGAACACAGATCCTGGGGTGGAACAACGACTACCACCCCATTTATTTTGAGTATGGGGTTGGTTCTGAGAAGGATCTGTGTCTTCCCTCATAGGCTGGAGCGATGAATGGGGCCACTGACTGTTACAAGAGGACAATGAAGGGTCAGAAGATTTTGCTGGATTGCAAGGCTCCAATGGGGAGTCTTCACTGTCAAACTCCAATAGCTGAAGTTGGGTTGCGAGCAGCTTCTCTGGGGCGCTGTGTCGGTGCAGCCCCCTACAGGAATACTTGGCCTGAGAGTCTATGGTATGAGACTGCCCTTGGACCTCAATGGAGGGCTCTGCAGATAAGGAGCCTGGGGGGGAGGTGCTGAAGGGGACAAGGGGAGCTGTGACTGGGTCAGGGTGGTGATCTGATGCTGTGTCTGAGTTAAAGTTGTTATTAGCACTAGTGTCACATCTTATATGTCTAATGTCTTTAGTATGTCTTTGGATATAGTGCAAGTCCATAGAATCCTCTTTGGAGTTCCCAGTTTTATCACCATCTTCTGTTGCAGAGAAGCCATTATAGATTCCTGATTCAACATTTGGGTAGGACTTTGTTTCTTCATTAAGAGAAGAAACAGTGGAAATTTCAATGGGTGCAGAAGTGCAACGTTTGTTGGCAGAATTAGGGCGACTCCGGGTGGCCCTAAAACTGTCCTTCCTGGTTGGAGGCTGAGGAGGATTCTTCTTTCTCTCAGCTCCCATTTCTCCATTTCTTATTATTTCAAAGTCTTCTCCTCTCCGCTCCTCCTCATAACAGCAAGAGGAGGGCCTCTCTTTTACCTCAACGGGCCTTGGTCTTGTCCTGGTCAGCGACCTGGACTTAAGAACAATGAGCTGTGCCTCACCCAGGACTTCACCAGAAGAATTCCCCAGGGTTGAGGTATCAACACCAGGGTAGCCTCGACAAGTTGGTCCTAGACTCTGGAGGAGGTTATCCATGGAGCAGGCTTCTCCCGGCCTTAGTGTCACTGTTGCGTAGTCAGATGTGTTGGAGCTGGCGGAGAATGAGCTGTAGGCAGAGTCTCTCTTGTTGTTGAAGAGGGCGGGGTCGACGGGTGAATTATGGGAGTCGGAGTAAGGTTGTGTCGTGGGTGTTGGTGTATCCAAGCTCTCCATGGAGCCCAGAGAACTGCTTCGGTCAGTGGAGGAATAAGGTCTGGACAGCTGACCCCACTGCAAGGACAATTCACTGCAGAGACATAAAGACAAAGAAGATCAACTTAAGTCATTCAGACATGCTATCAATTAAGAAATGGGATTTTTTTTTTAGCAAGATTCACATGGCATCTTTTAAAACAGTATGATGTTCCCTCTTGATTGACAAGAGGGTTTACGCGCTAAGAGACTGCACACAAGAAGTCATCTTTGATTTTCAAGTGGCAAGATGCAGTGTTCCCCCAGGACAAATATAGTATATAATACTTGAATAAAACGTTTGAACTGTACAGCTGGGGAATCTGTTTTCTATCAGTCCTGGGCCAACTATCCATGGCAGCCCCATGTGTTTTTAAAGACCCATGGAGGAAGCCTCTTAAGGGGGAGAGGGATTTCCTTCTCATCAACTCTCATTGCCCGGAGTGAAAACCTCTAAGTCATCCCTTGATTCCTCTCTTCCTCACTCATTCCTTTCTTCTCCTTGTGGATTCTTCCTGCCTCATCTCATTTACATCAAATGTGGGGTTAGCGCAAAATGGTAACCGCTTTTTCAATGAAACATTGGAAGCCTCATTCTAGGTTTTATTTTGTGACACAAAAAATGGAAACAAAGGCACTTCCTTTTGGAAAGTAGATCTTTGAAGTTTTGAATTGATTAAAATGAATAATTATCTTACAATAAAGCCTGCTCATAGTTGAGTCAGGACTGACTGTTACAAAAAAATATATTTCTTTGGGGCATAAAATCTGGACGGCACATGGCACCCGTTATCCTTAGCGGCATGAATCAGATCAAGTAAGCCTCCAAAAAACACTATTACTTAAAAAAGGATAAACCGTAATTTTCAAGAGAATCAACAGCAATAAATCTCACAAAAACATCAAATAGTGTGTTGGTCCTTGTGCCATTAAACCACAATGTCCTTTCTTTTAAACAGACTTGTGACCTCTGTTGCACATCATCATCCCCTTTTGTTCCCCTCTCTGCTTTTTACGGTCTTAATACAATCCATAAATTCACAAAGATTCCAAACTTCCTTTTGGATGCCACAAAAGACAACATGATTAAGTTGTTTCCAGTGTAATAAAAGCTTACGGAATGGTGCAAGGAAAATAGATTTCACACATCAGTATTAAGTCCAGCGGGGGATGGGGCAAACAACGTTTCTTTGCTTGGTTTAAATTCAATCCAAAAAGTCAGCAACTAAAATATCTGCTGGCATTTTTATCTAACTATGGTATTCATTTTCCTTTTAAGAAGAGAGGTTGATCACTCACCATTTCTGTGTCTTTGTTGGACTTATTCAAAAAATAAACATGTTTGCAAGGTATACTGAGAAGCACTCACAGACAAGAGGGATTTCTAAAAGGCTCTGATTTCCAACCAGAATGGGGGAAACAACCAGCAGATTAGATGTAGGCTCTTTTCTGGTTGACAAGCCAGGCAAGGATCTGAAAACCATTTTTTTTTTACCACTAACTACTCAGTATTTTTATGTAGTCCCCCAAGGTGTTAAAAGCTCATACTCAGAGTGGAGGACGCCTTGTTGGTCCGACAACGGCCTTTTATAAAAGCAACTGGTCAGATGATCACACTCCCAAAGTTCCATTATCTGCATGAGAAAAATGCCTTTGAAGGAAGTGAGCGAAGAATGAGAGAAGGAGAGGCCGCTGTATAGATCTGACCTGGGTGACGGTCGAGAGGAAGAGAGGAAATGAGACGGGAGCTGGACAGGAAATCACAGTCACTCCTGCCCAATCAGACGGCAATGTGGAACATGTGAGTGTCAGGGCTGACACAGATAAACCAGCGTATACACACACACACACATTCAAATACACAGATACTGGCTGGGTTTATTCTCAATGTGTCATCAGATAACTTCACTAACTGGTGTTTTGCCCTCAGACAATTCCTTATGTTATTTTTGTATTTCCATAAAACACACAGACACACACACACACATGCAGACTGTACAAATTGTCCCTCTGCTCCACACAAACACAGTTTATTGAACGTCTTCCTCTCTTTGTCCACATGTTCTGGGAGTCACATGCCATTGTCCAGAGTTATGCCGGGAGCTGCCTCCTCATCTGATGTTCTGTGTGTGTGTGTGTGTGTGTGTGTGTGTGTGTGTGTGTGTGTGTGTGTGTGTGATGAGATCAGGCAGGACAAACTGTGGGAATAAGAGACCCGCATACACACCCACACACATATACTGCTATCTTATACACGTGGGACCATTAAATCTAACCGTGGTTCCATTATATCACTGATTCTTATCAAAAGGAGAACAGAACAAGGAGCTGACGTACCTCAAAGCTGACAAACAAAGACAGACGATTTTTTTCATTGTGAGTCAATAAACCAACTTTGGTGACTTCCTCTTTCCCTCTGAAGGATTACAGTTAAGCTTTGTGAGATCATACTTCAATACAAAGACTTCTGTTGATAGACACACACCTTCTTTGGTTTTCTTCTTTTCGGAACTATTCAGACTTTTCCCTCCAATTGTTTCACTGATGTATGAAGTCATGCGTTATTCCAATTTGAGATGAATCCATTGGTTATGTAATCAACAGACCTTTATACAGCTACTGTTTGTAGTATGGATCAAAGGCTAAAGTTCTTATATGCTCGAATAGTTGGCTTAAGATCTAAAAAAGTGGCACTCACAAAATATGAATATGGCCACTGTCATCAGTTTTATCCTTTCCCCGTTTTGGGAGACCCCCCCCAAAACTTTACCTGTGTGTCTTATATTCCGATTTTATGGTATTACTACTAAAAGTCAAGCTCTACACATTTCCGTTTGATGTCTTTGGTCAAAGCCACCCCATTGGTTCAGATATAAATTGGCAATGTATCTTGATGAGGATGCTTAAAGCTGCATATGGAGGCTAAAGCTCTACCAAACCTCATGAGTGACTCTCCAAGAATGTCACCACTAATTGAGATACCAATGGGTAGCTTTATTTAATCACATGAGGGCATTTGATGTGTAATTATTGAACACATTTTAAGGCTTTTGTTGAACTGGACAACCCTCCAAACACTGTTCAAAGATGTCAATTTGAAACCTCAATGACGAGCATTTAATTAAATTTTTCTTCTGCCTGACAAAAAGTTTCTACATCATTAATAAAAAAAAACTGAGTGTCAAGAGTCCAACAGTCAGACAAAGAACAGGTCTGATTGGTTATCACTCCGGAATGTTTAAATAGAACCCTGAAATAGACCAATGGGCTTCCTGCGTGGGCAGTGTTGGCTTTAGAACACGGTGATGTCACCTGTTTCCTGGCAACTGTTAGCTTTGGGGAACTGAAAATCCCCCTGAAGAGACACGGACAGGCAGTGACCCGTGAAGTCATGAGGTCCACTGTGTGTGATTCAGAGCTTCACTATCTCGAGGTGGCTGTGGGTTTTTTTACACGACACATTAGGTAAGTCAAATGTAAAACGATTTCATCAGGAGGAATTAGAAGTTTGTCAGAAGAAGAGACGTCATTGAATCTATAAATGTAGGCATAAAAAAGCCAGTCAGAGTCCAGACAAAGTAGGAGGGCAAGCATCCTCCGTTTGATGCTCAAAGTGAAGGGAAAAAAACACATCATCAGTCAAGAATCAACTACGATGGATTCCATCCTCTCACCTGTTGTCGGATGTGTGCCAGGGTAGTGTGTATGGGCCGGGGTGGAGCTGCATGGCAGACAGAGGGGGAGGAGGAGGGAGAGGGGGGGAGTCTGCAGTGGGCAGGCAGGGTGGAGGAGGAGATGGAGGAGGAGGAGGAGGAGGAGGGGGAGAGGGAGGGAGGGGCGGCTCAGATAGCTTTGCCAGGTGCCAGGAGTGAGGCCTGATGACAGGAACGCTGCGTCTGCGAAGGAGAGGAGAGAGGGAGACGCTCAGGTGAGACTCAGTGACAGAAACAAGCATCATCATGACTTTTAAATCAACTACTGAATAAAAATGCCCCAAAGTTACAGCAACAATGTGCAAAAGTCGGTGCGACTTTGTGACCCCGACATGTTGTCCAAAAGAGCCAGAACAACATCTTTTCCACCCTCCTGCTGAACTGCCTCTTCTTTGATGTCTGCGCTGAGAACTCTGAGCTACAACCAGCAAGTTGAGTTCTTCTTTTTGGCTTTTTCTGAAATTTGGCATTAAGTAATTTACTCGACCCAAGATGCACAGATCAAGATCAAGCACTTTGGATATCCAAAAATGTTCCAAAAAAGTGTGCCAACAGAATTCAGAACTACCCTGAAGCTTTGGTTTCACGGTAAATTGTTGCATAAAGTTGCTTAGATTGCGGAAAAAGTGCAAATTTGACTTGCAGAATTACATTTAACCAATATTGTACACGCAATTGCCAATATTAGAGTACACCTAGACACACTTTCAATAAATCCTGCTTTCATAAATATTCAAATTCTCCAGTATTATTAACAGTATAAGACTGTAAATATAATTTAATTTGGATTTATTGGCTCTAGTTGTGGTGCTGTAGAGTTTTATTGCTTCATACTAGCTACCATTCATTGATGGGTGGACACAGCATTAGCAGTATCTGATTTATTGGATCTGGATCTTCAATATTGCTCAAAGCGCCTAACTGTGTTTACATTTTGTCATATCATGAAATGTACCTCTGACCGCATTTACGACCACTTTCGTTTGTTTGGAGGTCATAATTAAAAAGGACATGCTGACAGATTTGCAGCCTGTTGGCGCTGACTCTTAGGGAGTGATTTACGATGTTAACCTATGTAGGTAAACCTTCAACAAATATGTATATGTGAATGTGCAACATTTCTCCCCAGACGGCTGTTATAGTTTCCTTTATCTAAAGTGAGCCACTTTTTCCATTTTGCAACCTCATCACTTTGGGACTACATGATCCTTTAAACCCAATTTGAAGCAATTTCTCGTCAGCATTGGGATGATTTATTCAGGAAAGACGGAGGGAACGACAGCCTTATTTGCAGCCTCGGTTGTAAGTGTCTTGAAGGATCAGGGCTCCCATAAAACTACGGCCCATACCAGTGATACCTTGCCAACCCCAAATCCTGTGGAAAATAACTTCCTTAAGACTCGTTTGCCCTTCTGCTGGACTGCCATTAAAAACTCATCTAACATCTATGTACAGTATGTTCCACAGTCTGATCTGAAGCCAGACATTCCTGTGTATCCCATGATATTCACTAATTCCCTTATACAGACTTCCGATCCCATATGCTGGCCAGATTCAATTCAACCCCCTGCAGACATTGTGTGTGTCTGTGTGTTAGAGTGTGCATGGCTGCGAGACCGAAAGAGAAACAAAAGAGCGTCTTGAAAAAGCTAGATATAATGATATGACAGAGAGAAAGCCCCGTCAGAGTCTGAATGGACCATTATGTGGATATCTTTCCCATTATCACACCGTTGGGAATATTGATGTTGGACTTAAGTAACATACAGAGAAGAAAAAACAGCAAGAGATTTTTTTACGATTAATCAAACTTCACTTTGACTCTGGAGACTTGAGGTATCGTAACTTGGGCTGACTTGGTTCTGAAAGCAACTAAACGGCTGAAGAGTGGTCGAGTTGAAGCTAAAGATAAAAGCTGATCCCCCATCCTGTGAAGTGTCTTTGTTTAATATTCTCAAAATAAAAGTACACAACTGTAAATCAAGACTATCCGGGGTATTTTGGTGGTACAATTTTGGGCGAGGAATGCGGATCCTGGCGCGGCGAGGGAAAGGAAAAGGACCATTTCTGAGTATTATTGTTTATGATAAAGCGGGAGCTGGAGAGCCATTTCCAAAATAAACACCCTCGTTTCCTGGTTCGGGCTCCTTAAGAGGGATTTCTATTTGAGCCCACTGATTGTTCGACTCCGCTGACAATGTCCTTAAATTATCCCCTGAGAAAGTTTACGTAGAGCCTGTGTGTGTGTGTTTCTGTATGTGAGTGTGCAGGAGTATGTGTGGGAACTATCCAAACTCGACCAGACAAAATACCATTATTGAAACCTACCACAAACATTAGCAGACCCCCCCTCTCTCGCCACCGCCTCCCCTTTTCTCCGAGTTTAGCTCTGAGAGATTGATGACTGTGAAAATCAAAATAAATGTTCTGACGCCAAAGTTAAACATGGACTGAAGTATGATAAAGACAAAAAAATCTAAGAACGATGACAAATGTACTGCGATGTAAGAATGTGATAAGGAAAGCTGCAGCAGCAGATTTTTTTTAAGCCATGCAGGGGAGAACAGGAAAGTCCTTTCAGACAGAATAAGCAAACTGTGGTTGGCCAAAGTTTCTCGTACTTCATGAACCCGTCCAATTTGAGTATTTACAAAGTAAGAAGCTGTTGCTATGGTATGTACATAAAGCTCTATTTATTTCTGTCACTGCCAATAATTGGGTATTACTTTAATATTGGTAGAATTTGGGATGTTCAACTCAAAAGTGGGATGAATTTGGTTTAAAATAAAGTCTGAAAGTCAGATGTTTGGGAAAAGTAAAAGGAAGAGTCCTTAACCACAGGTCTTTGGGAGAACCTGAAGATGGTCTCAAATGCACAAATATAATCATGGCAACCTTTCCATTCATTTGTGCAATTTAGATGGTGTGTACACGTTTGCTTGCCATTTTCGGTAATACAAAAAAGATATTACCAAATATTGTGTGTCTCTTGGGCTTCTTTTGTTATTGCTGTGGTATTGAAACGGGTACTTATATCCATTGACATCTGATCGAGGTTTACCATTCTGGTATTGTTGCAAATTTAATAGAAAATACAGTTGTGCTTTTTCAGGATTATTGTGTGAAAATAGCCAGATTCTGACCAGTTTAGTCCTTATATTAATCTTTGTTGTGACTAAGCCCATCAAAGGAAAATAATGAAGAAGTCCAAAGAGGGTCAAACATGACAGTCGAACGGCTAGTGGCCATCCAAAACCCCAAATATTAACATATTTAAAAGTAAAAAGTAAATAAGCAAGATAAGATGTATTTGATTTAAGAGTTACACACATCATCGAAAAGATGTCATTTGATTGGTTGCTTTCGTAATGTGATGGTATAACACATCCAGAGTGTGTCGTCTGGTTTTGTGGGATTAGCTGCTCATCATCAAAGATAACTGAGAAGACACAGAGGCCAAGGAGTACAGAGGTTTGGACGAACATCCACCCAGAAAGGATGCTGTTCTATTTGGTTGATTTTGCAAAAAAAATCAGAAAATGTGTCGGCCCATTTATCTCCCATAAGAGTCCCAAAGCTTTTGTCAGCGATTCATTGAGGTTTTTGGGATCAACTGGAGACAGCTACAGGTCTACATAAAGTCTGAAGGTTGGTCAGGTCACGCAAACTGGAATCACATGAATCAAGCCTTTTGAAGAATTTGTTGGCACTCAGAGGAAACATCACTGCTGCCCCAGAAGTGGAAATTGAGATAATGAGCAAACTGAGGTAACCATAATCAACCTTGAAATCCAATCAGGTTTTGAAGGCAAGTTCCTATTTTTAAATCTATTCTCAAGGGTTTTGATATTGAAAAATGAATAAGTAATGGAGAGAAGAGAACAGAAATGTAAGAAACAAACAAGAAGAAGAAGAAGAAGAGCCGTTGAGTCTGGACAGCTGTCAATGGCGGAGGAACGATGAATACTCCGTCCTGCAGCTCTGAAAGAGGCTCTCTGAAAGGACCGGCTGGAATGTCCCACTTCATGGTCAGAAACTGCAACAGCTGACTGATACCGCAAAGGTCAGCGCGCATAATCGGACTCGCACACAATGTCTCAATACAGTGCAGAGCGAACGCCAGACGGGCAAGCCAGACAAACAGATTTAGACTTCAAAACACAGATTAGGACAGAACTCTTCCGCTTTCATGACATTGGCAGACAAGGAAAGGACTCGCAGGACAAGGACTGAGAGATTCTCTTTAAAGATTAAAAGACTGGAAACAAGTGTGAAAAATGTATCATGGGCTCAACAACACCCTCCCTGGGAAGATGAAAGCATGGCTACTGTTGACTTCCCAAGGCTGAAAACATCAGGTTTTTTACCAAATTGGTGCGAAAGTTCAACGAGGTGAATCATCAAAAATCTCAAAAGGGAAGATAAGACGAACTAGTGATCCTACAGAAGTCTGGAACCTCAGTAGAAATAACACAAGACAATAAGAGTTTCAAACCTACCGGACTCCGCGGACATCAGCTGTCAAACTGATCCCAGTACAAGTCCGAGCATCCTGGAATTCCTGGAGTCCAAGTTCAATTGCACTCTTGTGCGAAAACGCTCTTGCGGACCTTTTTTCCCGGAGATTATCACTGAAACTCGTCACAGCTCTTCTCTTTCACACTGAAGCCGGTTGAGGTCTAGAGAAGAACCAGGTTTCTCAGAACTTCTGAGACTTGGTAGAAAGTGTCCTAAGAGCTGATGTCCATCTGACGAGAAGCTGGCTATGATCTGACCAACCGACGGTCCTCACATCCCCTCTCCCTCCTTTTCCCTCTCTTCCTCCTCCCTCGCTCCTCTCGCTGGAAGACAAAACATGGCTATTTCTCCCTCCTGCACTCTCTGCACTTTTCTGTCTCTCTCTCTCTCTTTCTCTCTTCCCATCTAATTCTCTCTCGCCCCCTCCCAGGCAGGATGTGTGAGTCAGTGGGAGAGGAAGTATTGTGGGGAGCAGATAAAGTGGTGGACGACTGCTAAAATAATACCCAGAGTTTCACAGTGTTAGTGTTCGACAGGAGGAGGGGGGGGGGAATGCAGAGGTACTTCCTCCTTGTGTGTGTGTGTGTGTGCGTGTGTGTGTGTGTTTAGCGTTCATGTGTGTGTTTGCAGAGCATGAAAATGAGATCCAAAGAGCAAAGAAAGCAGACTGAGGCTGTTGGACAGACAAGGGGGCTTTTTTTTTTTTTTCAACTTTTGGCAGACAGACGAGGAAAACAAAATGTGGTGAAAGACGGGGAATGTAAGAGATGATGGGAGGTCCGCAGGAGAATCGGGAGTCGGAGGAACAATTACAGACAAAAACAATGAGGGGAGGTGACGGTTCAACAGCGGGTTCGCGATAAACACCTGACGTTTATCACCTTCCTTATCGCCAAGACTGATAGCATGCATGTCCAATAATGATGTGATGGCCCTGACCATGAGACCCCGTTCTCTTGTTTTTCGTGCAATTCAACTTTGCTCTGTGTTAAACTGTCACTCTCAAAGGATTGCAGAACTCGTGTCCTTCACACACTGATGGCAGCGGTGGCTAAGCAGCGGGTTAAGTGTCTCGCCCAAGGACACATCGGCCATGCAGCTGCAGGAGCTGGGGGATCGAACCCTCGACCTTCCAGTTCAGAGACGACCGACTCTACCAACTGATCCCACAGCCGCCTCCTGTACTAAATGTTGCCATGACGACAGACATAAGCCAACATTCCGCTGCTAACCGTCATCGATAATAAGAGATCATTAAGCCTCTCTCTGGTTTACTGGAAGGGGCCAGGTGGCCTCGTCTGAGGTATGCTAACGGCGGCGATAACGACTGATAACGCCGAACACATAAAAGGAGTGAAAACTTCCGAGGCAGGTGGTCAAACAGGGAAACTCCGCTTGAGTTTACATTTACGATTAATTTGTGTGGTTTGTTATTATCTTGTAGTCTTTAACTTCATACAAAACTTCCAAGTCCACTTCTAATTTTAAAAAACTACAATGGTAACTATGGCAACGTGAAAACAGCTCAACAGCTGATTAAGCTTCAGTTGTTTTAGCAAACAATCTCAATCTTTTCACACTTCTTTGTTGAACCTGAACGGTTAATCTACAATCGGTCAGCTTCAGTTTTATTGTGTGACCAAGTCGTGGATGTAACTACAACATCTACAGGTGATGTCGCCTGATGTCCGTGTCAGCGTTCCTTCTTTATTTTGATATCAGCCTTGAACCTCTCAGGACAAACATCCATCCAGAGGTGTGAGCGTCCGACGTGGACCGTGTTAAAGTTTAACCGACCGCCGAGCAGCGGACACTTTAATAACACGAGGCCCCCTCAGCGGGCTTCAAAGGAAATCCTGGAGACTTGCATGTCCTGCAGACACCCCCGTGTGTGGATGTGAATGTGAGTTATATTCGTGCATGTGAGCAGATTCCGCACATTCCCTGTCTTCCCCCTTCAAAGGGTGAGGGGGTTAACTGTGTCAGAGAGACCTAAACAACCTCACCCTCCTCCTCCTCCTCCTCCTCCACTCTGCGCCTTTGTGTTCGCCTGCAATCAGGAGCTATTTGTTTGCTTTATGGGCCTGGGAGTGTGTGAGTGTGTGTGTGTGTGTGTGTGTGTGTGTGTGTGTGTGTGTGTATGTGTGTGTGTGTGTCCAACGCAATCAGACCTCTGTTGTTTGTCGGTCCTTATCGGCCTTCATTATGGATCTCAGAAAGACACACATGCTTTTGTAGACATGCATTTACTGCTTAGACGTACACATATGTACATGTCTCTCTCTCTCTCTCTCTCTCACACACACACACACACACACTTTTAAATACCAGGTGATCAGTACAGTGAGACAGGACTCATACCAGAGGTCGCTGGCAGGAAGGGTGAAGCCCGCTTTAGCATCTGCAGCACAATGCGCTGTTTGTTACTGCTTGATCCCATACATCGTGTGTGTGTGTGTGTGTGTGTGTGTGTGTGTGTGTGTGTGTGTGTGTGTGTGTGTGTGTGTGTGTGTGTGTGTGTGTGTGTGTGTTTATGTGTGTGTGTGTGTGTGTGTTAACGTGGTTAATCAGCACTGCTATTTACTTCAGCCAACTGTCTGAGGGACTATAAGAAGGTTGTTAAAAATGTTTCCAGAAACTTAAATGTGAATTTTACGCCGCTCCATCAAACATGTCTTCATGTGTCTCATGTTTCTAAACGATGTAGAAGAGTTAAAATGTGCTCCTCTCTCTGCTGACTGCTGCTGGAGGCAGAAACACAACATTAGGATTACTCACTCCTGGGGAGACTTAAGAAGTTTATATGACCGGGTCCTAAGAGTTTAAGTCAATGCACTTAAGGCCGGGAGTTGAAGATGTTAAAGCATTAAGAAGCAGTTGAAGTGGGCAGCAACATTCAATTCATGAAGATGAACCAGGAAGTTGATAGAAAAATTAATGGAGTAGGGCGGGCCGCACAATTAATCAGAATTTGATCCTTACCGCAACATTGCAAGATTAAACGACATATTGTTTTCATCGCTGGTAAGCCTAGTGTGCAGCTTAAACGTTTATCAAACTCAAAGTGCTGAAAGGAGTTGAAGAGAAGTGAAAGGTGTGGGGCGCAGGTAGGCTAACAGGTCGTCTCATGTAGGAAGGTTATACTTCTGATCGAGAACTGCTCTGATGAAGTTGTTTTTTTAAATGTCTCAGGACTCTTTTTGACCAGTTGTTTGATAAGTGTGTTTCCCTCCCTCCTGTCTCTCTTCTTGTGCCCTTACTGGTTTAGATAAAAAGCCAATCTTATGGGAATACATTGAATGACTTCAGTCACAGTCATGTAAATATGAGACTATTCTTACTGTGTTTATTGTTATATTGTTGTTGATATTTAATGTTGTACCTGTACATAAGAGAGCACAGCTCACCGAGGTTAAATTCCTTGTGTGTGTAAGCATAGCTGTCCAATAAATCTGATTCTGATTCTTCACATAGAAGCTTTGCTAAAAATTCTAAATGCTAAAACGGGCGGAAAAAGGTGCCAACACAAGGACCGACAGAAGAGAAAACACAAGAAAAAACTAAAGAATCGTACTGTATGCTCATCGTCAGTCCAATGTGATGTTGTTATCCCAGAGGGGAAATGACACCAGAGAGGAAACCTCAAAACAACCATGTGAGGCGCCTGTTAAATATTTGATTATATGTATTATATTTATTGCTTCTGTTCTGACAATCCGTCCTCCTGTTGGAACGATCGTCACATGTTTAGAGATTCAATGGATTTGGTTTCTTTCCCATAATAAAGACGTCTCGTTAAAAGTCCTGACTGAATTAAAACTTTATTAAACGCTTGATTACAGCAAAACTCTTACACAACATTCAATATGACTTTTTGTTCTTCCATTTTAATTCCTCCTGATTACTTTCCTTCTGTTTGCTTCTCCACGCTCTTTTGGTTTTCCTCTTTTTCAAACGTCATTTTACATTTGAATGTTCACTATTTAAGGATCAAATATGGAGGAGTATAATGAGCCTAAAAGCTAAAATCACCACCTGAAACTTTCCTGTAACATGAATTCGTTCTCAATAAGTAAAGTCAACCTGCAGACATAAATCAAAGATATATATTAAACGACATGGTCGCAAATTTGAAACCTAAACGGAGGCAGATGACATTCGCTGTAATCCCATCAGTGTTTCAAAACTGTAATTAAATGTTGACATAATGTACACCCTGGACCAGCATGTTCAGTCTGTGAGTCTGCAGAGAGACTTTATAATATGTTATGAATCATCTGTGCAGCTGTTGTTCCTCCTGTCTGACAGTTTATTCAGTTAAAGGCGGGTTGATATGGACCAGAAGTCATTTCTCGATTTTGGTTTTAGATGAACTGCGATACAGAAAATATTTCTCGATTTTGTTTTCTGTAAAGAGATGACAAAACCAAAGTCAGTTGTAAGTCAAATCACACGTATGTGAGGGGTACAGAGTGATCTCCGACTAGTTCACTGGTCTTAAAGGTCACACGTTATCCTCCTTTTAAACCAGTTTAAATCAGAGCTCCTCAAAACATGTCTGCCTCTTCATCTGACGGCAGCGTTCACAGGCGTTAAATATCAGATTATGGAAATAATAAATCTTCTTCCTGGAGGTGTGGTTTTCCTTTTTGAGGTCATATCGAGGCATCACGGTTTCATTTCAACCAGTTTCACAAATATATAAAAACTACTCATAGGAGCTTTAATATTTAAAGTCAAAACACTGAAAGTTTACATACACATTTTATCTGTTTTTTTAATCAGAGCAAAGTGAAAGAGTTTTAATTTATTCTGACAATATAACAGCATTTGGGTCTCGTAAGACTAAAATAAAAAGTGAAATAACTTTAATAAAGGTTGTATTTCATGTCTTTAATTGCAGATCTCTCTCAGAGCCTTGAGGATATTTTTGGAGTATTTTTTGTTCTTTTTTTCATTAAAAATGGGAACAAACTGATTAAAAACCACTAAAGTACCAACATGGAGCGGGCGAGCGAGGTCACAGAGTTTAAAGGGCTCTCTCTCTCTCTCTCTCTCTCTCTCTCTCGACGTTATGTTTTAGTGTGATGATACTTTATGTGCTGGTTCTTCTTCTTTAACACATCTTTTCAACATGTGTGTGTGT
This sequence comes from Labrus bergylta, assembly GCF_963930695.1. Classification (NCBI taxonomy): domain Eukaryota; kingdom Metazoa; phylum Chordata; class Actinopteri; order Labriformes; family Labridae; genus Labrus; species Labrus bergylta. The sequence continues at coordinate 3,870,065 of NC_089216.1, read as the reverse complement.
GTGTCAAAGTTGGCATCAAGGAATTTGTGTCCACCTGAGACAACCATTCTATGAGTGTGTGTGTGTGTGTGTGTGTGTGTGTGTGTGTGTGTGGGGAGAGAGAGGCCAGTGTCATGTATCATGGAGTTGCGGTTTAATGGGCCAGTTAATAAAAACCAGGCCAGAGGAGACAGATAAACTGTAGAGGACCACACGCGTGGAGGACAGAGTCACACACACACACACACACACACACACACACACACACACACACACACACACACACACACACACACACACACACACACACACACACACACACACACACACACACACACACACACACACACACACACACACACACACACACACACACACACACACACACACACACACACACACACACACACACACACACACACACACACACACACACACACACACACACACACACACACACACAGGTGTATGTCATTTGAAGAATTTAAAGGTGAGCTAAAAAGGGGGAATAGGTAGAGTTTGAATTTTGGGTTTACGATCGACATTTCTTTCACTACATCCAGCGATGACTTAACTCTAAATTAATTCTCAATCTGAGTTTCGATGTGGGGGAGAAAGGGGGAGGGGGGAGGAATCATGCTCGGGCACTGTATGAAACAATCACGCCTAATGTGAAAACACCCTGAGTTCATGGCCACATCTATTCGATTCGATTGTGAGAGTCACCGATGCAAAGCAAGCCTGTGATTGGCCCTCACCTTCCACCAATGGCTTGGTCCCGCCTCCTTTTATTGAGCAACCCAGATCGGCGAAGAATTGGGGAAAGAACTTTATGCCAGTTTGGCTAATGGAAGAATACAGGTGACTCAACTCGTCGTCTGGGGAAATTAAGAGTCTCAGTTCTTACGTGAACCAGCGTTTTATCACCGCGATGAACTGCCAACCTCATAAACTCACTTCTTTGGACCTCAGGCGACCCCCCCCCTGCCCCCCCCGCCGCCCCCCCATCTGTTCATCCTGTTGATTTAAAATGTTCCAGCAGGCGAATTACTCAACGACTTAACACAAAAACACACATAACTTCATATTTTTCTGTCCACAATGTTCATAATTCATCCATCACAGCATCACTACTTAAGTCATTTACAGTCAGGACCCTAATCAGACCCAGGATGGTGTGTGTGTGTGTGTGTGTGTGTGTGTGTGTGTGTGTGTGTGTGTGTGTGTGTGTGTGTGTGTGTGTGTGTGTGTGTGTGTGTGTGTGAGGAAGAGGTCTTGAGGTATTTGAGGAATGTCCATTGTTCACTTTGGGAAGGAGTGATGGGGGGCAGACTATTGTGTTTCATGCTTCTTGGCACCGCAGACCTCAGTCCTGCCCCGGTCTCCTGAGACCCTGTGGTACAAAAAGTCTAAACAACGGGGATGTGTGTTTGTGTGTGTGAGCGTGTGTGTGTGTGTGTGTGAGCCCATCAATCTGTCTGCTGCGGTCAAATTCCAAACAAACATATGACTGTTTTTGGTGTGTGTGTGTGCACACGCAGCGGTATAAAACAAGCTTCTACTGACATGAAAACCAACAAAAAAAACTGAAAGAGCGAGTCGGCGTGTACACGAAGACGATGTGGAGCGTCTGCGGATCGCAAACTCTTCCAGGAAAACGATGAAAACATACGTTTCAAGTGGACGAGAACAAACACTCTGTGAAATTGAGCAGCGCTGCCGAAGAAGCTCAGAAGGTCCAAACTGAGGACGAAAACCGAGACACAGATATTTTAACTATCTGGCTTTTTGTTCCGACCTTGATCCAAAAAACATCAAGACATGGGTGAAAGGTTCTGACACTATAGGACCAAAAATCTCTAAAACTATATTATGCATAAGATAGGATAGATCCTGGCCTCAGATACTCTCATCTATGTTTACTAGAAGCCCCAATAAATGTGTTAACAGAGGTTTTATCGTTGGGACGTCGTCAGCCAAAGCCAGGTTTGTCTAGAGTTAAGTTAAAAAAAAGAACTTTCGAGTTCAGGCACCGATGTTTGATGAAAACGACTGGTTCACAATCTGTGTTCTAATCCCTCTAAAAGGGGTTCATCTGGGTTAAAGTGAGCGCTCTGTGTGGTCCAATCAGGTTGTTCAAAACGTTGTTGTCGGTGTTAAAAAAAAAAAATGTAATATGTATGTAACATTCGAACGCATTCATAGTGTATCCAGTTGTGATGGTTTCGTATCCTATGGCAACGCAGTGGCATATCGCAATGGATCAGTCGTATCATTTCATATTGCATTGTATCCCAATGTGTCTTTTTGTATCTTAACATATCCCATGTATCACATTATGTGCATGGGGGGGGGGGGGGGGGGGGGGGGGCTTAGCCATGTGGGGAACAACAAGGACGTTCCCCAATCTGTTGGCACCAAATTGAAAAAGACTAATTTGCTAAAATGTCTTCATATTCTGCATCATTAGGAAACACTGAAATGAATGCCAAATGTCTGATTCTGAAATGTAGAGTAGAGCAAAGGATCACTCCCTCTCAACACTAAAACGTTTTAGTCATAGCCCTCTTTACTTCAAAATGTGTTGTTAAATGTTATCCAAGCACATCAAAGTGTAAAAAACGTATTCAGATTCTTCTCTTACGTCAGAACAACATTATTGAAGTAAGTGTCTGAATCTGAGGAGTGGTCCATGTTGAAGTCTGAGTCACGTGTCCAACATGTCAAAACTTTTTGCTCTTTTCATCTCTTTGTGTCTTTCACCTACTTTCCCGTCTTCCATTCTTTCATCTCGTCTTCCTCCTCCTCCTCCTCCTCCTCATGCGAGCGCTTACCGAACGTGTAACAGATCAAAGCGTGAGCTCGGATGAAAGAGCTTTGTCATGAACTTCTGTTTATCCTGTCAAAGACATCAAACATGGTATCGGCCTCGCTTGTAATTATCGTTTTTAATTTCCTTTTGTTTGCTCCTCCTGCTGCTGTAAACGTTTTTTCATGCCGCCGCGTCACTCCGGCCTCCGTCTGTTTGAAACGTTTTCTGCTTTGATGCCCTTTAATCTGACAGCTTGACTTCTCTAAATGTTTGTTTTGATTATGCTACTGAAGAGATCACTTCTGTTTATTTTACTTCTGTAAAATCAATCTTTTCATGTCACTTTTCTTCAAAGAGCGGCAACGTTTTAATGGGTAGCAGGTGGTTCTGGTTGCCTGGCAACAACATTTAATAGAATAAAACTCCATTTGTTTGAGTTAGAAATCAATTTAAATTGGATTACATTGTTTTTTAGTAGAAAATGAGGTGCCAAGTGAGTCAAAAATGAAGAATCCTACAAAACTCCCTGGATTAAAATGACAAGCTTTGCTGAATTTGAGACCTTAACCAAAGCAAAGAGTTTGTTCTCTTCCCACTGGGCTCTACTTTACATGTTTACTTGGATCGTTTGACGCGCAGTGACGCACAAAGACTGGCACAACCGCAAAGAGAAAGTTAACAAACCCAAACCCAAAGTTTAGGCGACAAAAAAAGACTTGAACTCTTGAAGTCTCTGCTTGTTTTTTGTTTCCAAATCCATCCTCGTGTCAGTGATATCACCGTCCATCGTTGGTGACCACAGCCTGAAAATGGTCTTCTCGTATCATATTAATGAACTACCACGGTGTGCTGGCATGGAGAGTCATTCCCTCTCACGCATGTGCAGAATGTGCCTAGTGGTTGGCCGTCGGCTGTAGTCTTTGCGGTGTGTTCTAGTGCAACTTTTTGGCCAAGACAAAGGCAACGTTAGGCGACACCAACTAGTTCTTTGCCGTTGCCTCACCAACCGCGACGACAGCGATTCAAAATGTTGAATCAGCTGAAAAAAGGCACACGCGGGGCCGACAGGTAGCGACAGAGCTGGACGCACCGCAAAAACTAGGGCGACAATCGCTCACTGTCGGTTCAGCTTGGACCGATCGCAGACGATCTCCTTGGTGTGTCAGGGCCGTAAGTGGGGATTGTGTGGGCACATTTCGTGGAGTCTCTAGTTGTTACCTGTAGCTGATCCGTTGCTACAAACCCGACCCCATTGTCAGGTCTGACAGAATACAAGTCATACTCATTTTCAACTCAAGAGAGCATGTGTGATTTCAGGAAAAATCTTTAAGTCTAAACGTCTTCTATTTCCTTGTCCGCTTGGCTTCCTTCGATAGAGTGTCAGTAGCTTGCACATCCCACCTTTACAATGCCAAACTCTAGAAATGGACACTCCATATATGCATCTACACCTGCATCTAGAGAGTAATTTCCAGCTCCATTATTAGCGGTGAATAAATAGTTTAGTGTCGGTCCAGTTCCCATTAAAGCGTCTTCTTTCCCCCACAAACATAAACACAAAGTTTCACCGACACATTAAGTGCAAGGTGGACCGGAAACTTTGGAAAGAACGGGAAATGATGCAGAGGTTGAAGAATGTCCCCCTGCTAGAAACTAACACACACACTAAAACGCACTAAAACACACATACAGGGTACAGTCGGATCTAACAAAGGGGTCGGTGAAAACAGGAAGTACTATAAGAGGGAACATTTCCAGGTCAGGTCAACAAAACATCCCTGACATTCCTTCCTGTCCAGAAATATAACACAAAAATCACACGTTGCTGTTTTTTTAACGGGTTGTTGCAAAGTTTTAAAAAGGTCATTCAGGGAACGGCCAAATTAATGTTTTCTCTCCAGTATCTTAAAGCCAGTACAGATAAAGATCCGTCAAGGCAAAACTGTTATCTATGTTTTCTGCTGCAGCGTAGTTAAACTGTACAATACTTTGAATCTGTCACATAGATTAGAAACATTTCATTAAGGAGTTAATCACTTAATCAGTTTGCATTTGACATGATGCATGACTTATAAAGCGCATCTATTGTTTTATCTTCAAGCCATGTTTACTTTTCCTTCTTTAAAGTGGAAACATTCTCACTGACACATCCTCCAAGTGAAGATTAATTATGGACATTTAGATTTTATCGAGTCATTTTTCCTCAAAGGATGGCAGAGGAGGAAACCCCCAGAGAAACTATTTAGTGGAAGAACTTTTAGACAGCATTCAGAGTTAGAAAAACTTTCACTTAACCCCAAGTTGCTCCCACTGCTTCGGCGGCGGGGTGTGAATGTGTATGAGTGGGATTAGTTACTTCTGATGGTCTCTTTACACAGCAGCCTCTACCATCAGTGTGTGAATGTGTAGGTGTGACCTGCGGTGTAAAAGAGCTTTGAGTAGTCAGAAGACGAGAAAAGAAATAAAACAAGCTCAAGTCCATTTCATCAAAATGAATTAAAATGGGAAAACATGTTTTCAGGTTTTCACATAATCAATGTTTGCGTTTGGCGACCTTATAAATTATCTTTTGTTTATGTTTTTGTCTTGGCTTTTTTGTGAGAGCACACGTTGTTCTTAAAGACAGTGGATGTCTTAATTACGAGGAAAATAAAACACAAGTTAACAGCAGTGTGGTTTCTTTTTCACCCACAGTTTGCTTGTTAAAAATATCCATAAAGCATCACTCCTGGATTTAAACTCAAACACACACTGCCGTCTTATTCTCTCACTGAGCCGCTGGGCAGCCCAGTAAATTCCTGTGGTGTGCCAAATTTAGCCTGCAGGCCCGCTCGCCTTTGAGCAGCACCGGACAAAACAGAGAGTCAGTGAATAAAAGCCGAATTAATGCAAAACGTTTGGAGAAGAATCTCAGAGTTAAATTACACTGAAGGGGTTTTAAACATCCTTCAAGGAGTCTGAAAACACAAGAATCAAATGTTTTTCATTTCCTGTCTTACACAACTTCTTCTTACTGTAATGGAAACCTGTCAGATACAATGTGGCCATTTTTAAATCCCATACATGCCTCCATTTCAAAGCCAACCTGTGGTACAAAAGCTCCATTTTCCAACCTGAACAAATCACCGCCTCCGCTCGCCAGCTCCTCATTTCCCTTCTTCTGCGTTTACATCATATCATTAAATCCAATATTAACATTTTCCCCGCTTGTTGAGAAAGCCCTTTTTATTCACACATCCATCCCGCTGTAATGTGAAGTACTGAACGGGGGGGGGGACCCCTGGTGTGTCATTTCCTGATGTTTCCAAAAGACGTTCATGTCGCTGCTCGGCCTCCCAGGTTAGATTGAGTGACTTTTAATTGAGCTTAGAATAACACAAAAGGCACAAAAACCCAACAGACTAACACTTACTGAAAGGCTTATACACACAAATGAAAACACACATTTGAAAACTTTCCAAACAGGTTGGCAGAAAATCTGTTTGGCCGGCGGCCATCTTGGACGTCGACGTAGTTTAAGAAGAAGGAGAGGCCTCCAGAATAAAGGTCCAGTGAATGTAGAGACACACAAACATTTAATTCATAACTTAGATTCTAAAGACGGAGACAAGGAACTGCTGTTGAAATGAAGCCCATCAGAAAAAGACTAAAGACCATTTTCGACGACTGGTTCACCAGAACTTTGAGTTCCAGGTAGTGTTGAAGTCAAGACCACAGACAAAGACATCCAGAGACCAGAGCACTCCAAGACCGAGTCAAGACCAAGACCAAGACCAAGACCAAGACCAAGACCAAGACCAAGACCAAGACCAAGACCAGTGACGTTCAATCTGAAGTAACGAAGTAACGAGCTTAGCTGTGGGGTTGTGTGGCGCCGTAACACAGGACAAGACCATAACCAGATTCCTGATGATCTTGTCAGCCCGTCGACTCTTCTGTTGTTTTCATAAATTAACGACTTTGTGCTGCTTCTTTGCTCTTTCTCCGACATGTTCTTACTCCAATAAGTCAACTTCTACCTCCAAACTTGTTTTTCTTCTGCTGAAACAACATCGTCAGGTTTTATATTCCTAATAACGCGTTGCTAAAAAGGTGGTAACGACTTCTGGCTTTTGACTAACAGCCTTTTCCACTGGTAGAAACTGTACAACCAGAGCCAAGTGAACAAATGTGACCGAGCTGTGTGTGTGTAAGTGTGTGTGTGTGTGTGTGTGTGTGTGTGTAAGTGTGTAAGTGTGTAAGTGTGTAAGTGTGATGTCTGGCGTCTGCAGAACCTTCCAGAGGGTTCCTTGTTCCTACGGGTAATGAGGGAAAACCCGGCTGGCACCGAGACGAGGTCAAAGTGCAAACGGGGGGTTGCCGCCCCAAATACTGATGCTGAGGTCGGCCATTAGTGTCAGAGACCTGTCAATCAAAGTGAGTTTAATTCATGTGGTTAAAGAGCGCCGGTCAAAAATACAAACAACGTCTTCATGATGGCATTAAGAGAGAATGAAACACACAAACTTAACCACAGATTTAAGGTCATTTTTATTTCATTTTTATTAGATGACGTCTTTATAAGGACGGATTCTAACAGGCGTTTAGTATCAGAGCTGTCGGCTTTAACGTGTTAACGGCGATGCAGCTAACGTCGAAATAAATGCATTCGTTATTTTTATTCTGTACTTCTATTCGTTTTATTCTGTTATTCTTTAATTTTCTACAATAATGGACGGAGAGAATGTTTTTGGTGCAGCTGAAAATGCTGACTGAACACATACACATCATTCCCACACACACACACACACACACACACACACACTGTGTTGGGAAAGCCCCTCAGAGTCAGACATGCAGCACATACCAGACACACAGACACACAGACACACACACACACACAGACACACACACACACACACACAGACACACACACACACACACACACACACACACACACACACACACACACACACACACACACACACACACACACACACACACACACACACACACACACACACACACACACACCACACACACACACACACACACACACACAGTGGACTTGACTGGGTGGTATGCTCTTAACTAACAGCATTCCTGAACACAAACATGTCCATCTGTCTGTATGTGTGTGTCGTTGTACTGTACATTTTAGTGTGTGTGTGTGTGTGTGTGTGTGTGTGTGTGTGTGTGTGTGTGTGTGTGTGTGTGTGTGTGTGTGTGTGTGGTTGTACTGTACATTTTAGTGTGTGTGTGTGTGTGTGTGTGTGGGGTTGTGTGTGTGTGTCTAACAGCATTGGACAGGCGTTCAGTCTGCTGTAGAAACAGGAGCAGGAACACTGGACAACTTTCTGACTGCTGCAGCGGCTGATCTGGTTTCAAAGGCAGAACGAGAGAGCGAGACGTTCTGCTGCCAAACAGCTGCCTGAAACCATCCGAGGAGAGACAGCCCTGAAACCTGAAGCTTTCAGACTGCTGTTTAGACCGAGTCCAGGTACGAGCTCAAGAAGATAGATCCACATCACGGTGGAAGAAAAGGTTTTAAAAAATAAATAACAAACATGTGCTGCACTTCCATATGTGTCCACTAGGTGGCAACCATCACCCTGAGTGCTGCAGGCTAGATTTAATTAAATCAAAATGAAGTCTTTTAAATAAACTTAATTTATAATAACATTTATTTTACAAAAACATAATTTTGTTTTGTATAAAATATATAAAGCCTGAGATTTCAGATGCTGATCTACATCAACAATCTTTAATGGGGGGTTGTTTGTTTATTTTTCGTTCTTTTTATGCCTTTATTGTAGAGACAGGAAGAGGATAGAGAGAGAAGTCGGGGACAGAGAGAGAGAGGGGGGAATGACATGCAGGAAAGAAGCCACAGGTCGGATTCGAACCCGGGTCGCTTGGAGTACTATAGCCTCCGCACACTTACCACTAGGCAAAGTAAAAAAAAAAAAAGGAACATAACATTTTGGAACATAGGGTATAAAAAAATAAAATAAATACATAGTACCTTGGTTTAGTGACATTTGATTCTGATTCTGACAAATATATTTTAAAGGTGATTTAAAGAGGAACAGAGAAAGTTTGATAATGAGATTAAAGTGAAAAATAAAAAGCTCCATTAATAAAAGTTTCCTGTAAATCAGCGTTTGGTTGAAATGTGGACTCGGATCATGTTCATCTGATCTGCAGCAGCTTCTCTCTTTAAGGTTTCTGTGCGATGCCAACTTGACTTTAGTTCATGCAGTGGAAATATTTCTGACATTAGTTCTGCTTCCTGAGCCAAAATACCAGCGTCAGGCTGAGAGGAGGGGGGGGAGGGGGGAGGGGGGGGAGGGGGGGGAGCAGGAGCACCAATGGGTTGTTTTTAAGGCAGCACAGACACTTTAAAGATTCTGATACCAATGTTTATTTTACCTTTTGGACTGATCCTACGTCTGAGTCTGCGAGCTCTGAAGCATCTTAAATCCTA